>NW_028283406.1:0-237254 GCF_059441005.1 Hippichthys cyanospilos | reverse complement strand
TATAGTCAACATTAATGAAATGTCCCAAACAAGCGTTTTCAGCCCGAGTAGGAGCACATTTTGACTGTTTTTTTAAAAACATCATTGTACATTGAAATTTCTGCTTGCGTATGCTTTAGAAGCAAGAATTAAGAGGACTACATTCATTATTTCAGCTGAAAAATGCTTAGTTTATGAATTATAGTCAACATTAATGAAATGTTCCAAACAAGCGTTTTCAGCCCGAGTGGAGCACATTTTGACTGTTTTTTTAAAAACATCATTGTACATTGAAATTTCTGCTTGCGTATGCTTTAGAAGCAAGAATTAAGAGGACTACATTCATTATTTCAGCTGAAAAATGCTTAGTTTATGATTTATAGTCAACATTAATGAAATGTTCCAAACAAGCGTTTTCAGCCCGAGTGGAGCACATTTTGACTGTTTTTTTAAAAACATCATTGTACATTGAAATTTCTGCTTGCGTATGGCTTTAGAAGCAAGAATTAAGAGGACTACATTCATTATTTCAGCTGAAAAATGCTTAGTTTATGATTTATAGTCAACATTAATGTAATGTCCCCAACAAGCGTTTTCAGCCCGAGTGGAGAGCACATTTTGACTGTTTTTTTAAAAACATCATTGTACATTGAAATTTCTGCTTGCGTATGCTTTAGAAGCAAGAATTAAGGAGGACTACATTCATTATTTCAGCTGAAAAATGCTTAGTTTTTGATTTATAGTCAACATTAATGAAATGTCCCCCAACAGCGTTTTCAGGCCCGAGTGGAGCACATTTATGACTGTTTTTTTAAAAACATCATTGTACATTGAAATTTCTGCTCTGCGTATGCTTTAGAAGCAAGAATTAAGAGGACTACATTCATTATTTCAGCTGAAAAATGCTTAGTTTATGATTTATAGTCAACATTAACTGTAATGTCCCCCAACAAGCGTTTTCAGCCCGAGTGGAGCACATTTTGACTGTTTTTTTAAAAACATCATTGTACATTGAAATTTCTGCTTGCGTATGCTTTAGAAGCAAGAATTAAGAGGACTACATTCATTATTTCAGCTGAAAAATGCTTAGTTTATGATTTATAGTCAACATTAATGAAATGTCCCAAACAAGCGTTTTCAGCCCGAGTGGAGCACATTTTGACTGTTTTTTTAAAAACATCATTGTACATTGAAATTTCTGCTTGCCGTATGCTTTAGAAGCAAGAATTAAGAGGACTACATTCATTATTTCAGCTGAAAAATGCTTAGTTTATGATTTATAGTCAACATTAATGAAATGTTCCAAACAAGCGTTTTCAGCCCGAGTGGAGCACATTTTTGACTGTTTTTTTAAAAACATCATTGTACATTGAAATTTCTGCTTGCGTATGCTTTAGAAGCAAGAATTAAGAGGACTACATTCATTATTTCAGCTGAAAAATGCTTAGTTTATGATTTATAGTCAACATTAATGTAATGTCCCCAACAAGCGTTTTCAGCCCGAGTGGAGCACATTTTGACTGTTTTTTTAAAAACATCATTGTACATTGAAATTTCTGCTTGCGTATGCTTTAGAAGCTAGAATTAAGAGGACTACATTCATTATTTCAGCTGAAAAATGCTTAGTTTATGATTTATAGTCAACATTAATGAAATGTCCCCAACAAGCGTTTTCAGCCCGAGTGGAGCACATTTTGACTGTTTTTTTAAAAACATCATTGTACATTGAAATTTCTGCTTGCGTATGCTTTAGAAGCAAGAATTAAGAGGACTACATTCATTATTTCAGCTGAAAAATGCTTAGTTATATGATTTAATAGTCAACATTAATGTAATGTCCCCAACAAGCGTTTTCAGCCCGAGTGGAGCACATTTTGACTGTTTTTTTAAAAACATCATTGTACATTGAAATTTCTGCTTGCGTATGCTTTAGAAGCAAGAATTAAGAGGACTACATTCATTATTTCAGCTGAAAAATGCTTAGTTTTTGATTTATAGTCAACATTAATGAAATGTCCCCAACAGCGTTTTCAGCCCGAGTGGAGCACATTTTGACTGTTTTTTTAAAAACATCATTGTACATTGAAATTTCTGCTTGCGTATGCTTTAGAAGCAAGAATTAAGAGGACTACATTCATTATTTCAGCTGAAAAATGCTTAGTTTATGATTTATAGTCAACATTAATGTAATGTCCCCAACAAGCGTTTTCAGCCCGAGTGGAGCACATTTTGACTGTTTTTTTTAAAAACATCATTGTACATTGAAATTTCTGCTTGCGTATGCTTTAGAAGCAAGAATTAAGAGGACTACATTCATTATTTCAGCTGAAAAATGCTTAGTTTATGATTTATAGTCAACATTAATGAAATGTCCCAAACAAGCGTTTTCAGCCCGAGTGGAGCACATTTTGACTGTTTTTTTAAAAACATCATTGTACATTGAAATTTCTGCTTGCGTATGCTTTAGAAGCAAGAATTAAGAGGACTACATTCATTATTTCAGCTGAAAAATGCTTAGTTTTTGATTTATAGTCAACATTAATGAAATGTCCCAAACAAGCGTTTTCAGCCCGAGTGGAGCACATTTTGACTGTTTTTTTAAAAACATCATTGTACATTGAAATTTCTGCTTGCGTATGCTTTAGAAGCAAGAATTAAGAGGACTACATTCATTATTTCAGCTGAAAAATGCTTAGTTTATGATTTATAGTCAACATTAATGAAATGTTCCAAACAAGCGTTTTCAGCCCGAGTGGAGCACATTTTGACTGTTTTTTTAAAAACATCATTGTACATTGAAATTTCTGCTTGCGTATGCTTTAGAAGCAAGAATTAAGAGGACTACATTCATTATTTCAGCTGAAAAATGCTTAGTTTATGATTTATAGTCAACATTAATGAAATGTTCCAAACAAGCGTTTTCAGCCCGAGTGGAGCACATTTTGACCGTTTTTTTAAAAACATCATTGTACATTGAAATTTCTGTTTGCGTATGCTTTAGAAGCAAGAATTAAGAGGACTACATTCATTATTTCAGCTGAAAAATGCTTAGTTTATGATTTATAGTCAACATTAATGAAATGTCCCAAACAAGCGTTTTCAGCCCGAGTGGAGCACATTTTGACTGTTTTTTTAAAAACATCATTGTACATTGAAATTTCTGCTTGCGTATGCTTTAGAAGCAAGAATTAAGAGGACTACATTCATTATTTCAGCTGAAAAATGCTTAGTTTATGATTTATAGTCAACATTAATGTAATGTCCCCAACAAGCGTTTTCAGCCCGAGTGGAGCACATTTTGACTGTTTTTTTAAAAACATCATTGTACATTGAAATTTCTGCTTGCGTATGCTTTAGAAGCAAGAATTAAGAGGACTACATTCATTATTTCAGCTGAAAAATGCTTAGTTTTTGATTTATAGTCAACATTAATGAAATGTCCCCAACAGCGTTTTCAGCCCGAGTGGAGCACATTTTGACTGTTTTTTTAAAAACATCATTGTACATTGAAATTTCTGCTTGCGTATGCTTTAGAAGCAAGAATTAAGAGGACTACATTCATTATTTCAGCTGAAAAATGCTTAGTTTATGATTTATAGTCAACATTAATGTAATGTCCCCAACAAGCGTTTTCAGCCCGAGTGGAGCACATTTTGACTGTTTTTTTAAAAACATCATTGTACATTGAAATTTCTGCTTGCGTATGCTTTAGAAGCAAGAATTAAGAGGACTACATTCATTATTTCAGCTGAAAAATGCTTAGTTTATGATTTATAGTCAACATTAATGAAATGTCCCAAACAAGCGTTTTCAGCCCGAGTGGAGCACATTTTGACTGTTTTTTTAAAAACATCATTGTACATTGAAATTTCTGCTTGCGTATGCTTTAGAAGCAAGAATTAAGAGGACTACATTCATTATTTCAGCTGAAAAATGCTTAGTTTTTGATTTATAGTCAACATTAATGAAATGTCCCAAACAAGCGTTTTCAGCCCGAGTGGAGCACATTTTGACTGTTTTTTTAAAAACATCATTGTACATTGAAATTTCTGCTTGCGTATGCTTTAGAAGCAAGAATTAAGAGGACTACATTCATTATTTCAGCTGAAAAATGCTTAGTTTATGATTTATAGTCAACATTAATGAAATGTTCCAAACAAGCGTTTTCAGCCCGAGTGGAGCACATTTTGACTGTTTTTTTAAAAACATCATTGTACATTGAAATTTCTGCTTGCGTATGCTTTAGAAGCAAGAATTAAGAGGACTACATTCATTATTTCAGCTGAAAAATGCTTAGTTTATGATTTATAGTCAACATTAATGAAATGTTCCAAACAAGCGTTTTCAGCCCGAGTGGAGCACATTTTGACCGTTTTTTTAAAAACATCATTGTACATTGAAATTTCTGTTTGCGTATGCTTTAGAAGCAAGAATTAAGAGGACTACATTCATTATTTCAGCTGAAAAATGCTTAGTTTATGATTTATAGTCACCATTAATGTAATGTCCCAAACAAGCGTTTTCAGCCCGAGTGGAGCACATTTTGACTGTTTTTTTAAAAACATCATTGTACATTGAAATTTCTGCTTGCGTATGTTTTAGAAGCAAGAATTAAGAGGACTACATTCATTATTTCAGCTGAAAAATGCTTAGTTTATGATTTATAGTCAACATTAATGAAATGTTCCAAACAAGCGTTTTCAGCCCGAGTGGAGCACATTTTGACTGTTTTTTTAAAAACATCATTGTACATTGAAATTTCTGCTTGCGTATGCTTTAGAAGCAAGAATTAAGAGGACTACATTCATTATTTCAGCTGAAAAATGCTTAGTTTATGATTTATAGTCAACATTAATGAAATGTTCCAAACAAGCGTTTTCAGCCCGAGTGGAGCACATTTTGACTGTTTTTTTAAAAACATCATTGTACATTGAAATTTCTGCTTGCGTATGCTTTAGAAGCAAGAATTAAGAGGACTACATTCATTATTTCAGCTGAAAAATGCTTAGTTTATGATTTATAGTCAACATTAATGTAATGTCCCCAACAAGCGTTTTCAGCCCGAGTGGAGCACATTTTGACTGTTTTTTTAAAAACATCATTGTACATTGAAATTTCTGCTTGCGTATGCTTTAGAAGCTAGAATTAAGAGGACTACATTCATTATTTCAGCTGAAAAATGCTTAGTTTATGATTTATAGTCAACATTATTGAAATGTCCCAAACAAGCGTTTTCAGCCCGAGTGGAGCACATTTTGACTGTTTTTTTAAAAACATCATTGTACATTGAAATTTCTGCTTGCGTATGCTTTAGAAGCAAGAATTAAGAGGACTACATTCATTATTTCAGCTGAAAAATGCTTAGTTTTTGATTTATAGTCAACATTAATGAAATGTCCCAAACAAGCGTTTTCAGCCCGAGTGGAGCACATTTTGACTGTTTTTTTAAAAACATCATTGTACATTGAAATTTCTGCTTGCGTATGCTTTAGAAGCAAGAATTAAGAGGACTACATTCATTATTTCAGCTGAAAAATGCTTAGTTTATGATTTATAGTCAACATTAATGAAATGTTCCAAACAAGCGTTTTCAGCCCGAGTGGAGCACATTTTGACTGTTTTTTTAAAAACATCATTGTACATTGAAATTTCTGCTTGCGTATGCTTTAGAAGCAAGAATTAAGAGGACTACATTCATTATTTCAGCTGAAAAATGCTTAGTTTATGATTTATAGTCAACATTAATGAAATGTTCCAAACAAGCGTTTTCAGCCCGAGTGGAGCACATTTTGACCGTTTTTTTAAAAACATCATTGTACATTGAAATTTCTGTTTGCGTATGCTTTAGAAGCAAGAATTAAGAGGACTACATTCATTATTTCAGCTGAAAAATGCTTAGTTTATGATTTATAGTCACCATTAATGTAATGTCCCAAACAAGCGTTTTCAGCCCGAGTGGAGCACATTTTGACTGTTTTTTTAAAAACATCATTGTACATTGAAATTTCTGCTTGCGTATGTTTTAGAAGCAAGAATTAAGAGGACTACATTCATTATTTCAGCTGAAAAATGCTTAGTTTATGATTTATAGTCAACATTAATGAAATGTTCCAAACAAGCGTTTTCAGCCCGAGTGGAGCACATTTTGACTGTTTTTTTAAAAACATCATTGTACATTGAAATTTCTGCTTGCGTATGCTTTAGAAGCAAGAATTAAGAGGACTACATTCATTATTTCAGCTGAAAAATGCTTAGTTTATGATTTATAGTCAACATTAATGAAATGTTCCAAACAAGCGTTTTCAGCCCGAGTGGAGCACATTTTGACTGTTTTTTTAAAAACATCATTGTACATTGAAATTTCTGCTTGCGTATGCTTTAGAAGCAAGAATTAAGAGGACTACATTCATTATTTCAGCTGAAAAATGCTTAGTTTATGATTTATAGTCAACATTAATGTAATGTCCCCAACAAGCGTTTTCAGCCCGAGTGGAGCACATTTTGACTGTTTTTTTAAAAACATCATTGTACATTGAAATTTCTGCTTGCGTATGCTTTAGAAGCTAGAATTAAGAGGACTACATTCATTATTTCAGCTGAAAAATGCTTAGTTTATGATTTATAGTCAACATTATTGAAATGTCCCAAACAAGCGTTTTCAGCCCGAGTGGAGCACATTTTGACTGTTTTTTTAAAAACATCATTGTACATTGAAATTTCTGCTTGCGTATGCTTTAGAAGCAAGAATTAAGAGGACTACATTCATTATTTCAGCTGAAAAATGCTTAGTTTATGATTTATAGTCAACATTAATGAAATGTCCCAAACAAGCGTTTTCAGCCCGAGTGGAGCACATTTTGACTGTTTTTTTAAAAACATCATTGTACATTGAAATTTCTGCTTGCGTATGCTTTAGAAGCAAGAATTAAGAGGACTACATTCATTATTTCAGCTGAAAAATGCTTAGTTTTTGATTTATAGTCAACATTAATGAAATGTCCCAAACAAGCGTTTTCAGCCCGAGTGGAGCACATTTTGACTGTTTTTTTAAAAACATCATTGTACATTGAAATTTCTGCTTGCGTATGCTTTAGAAGCAAGAATTAAGAGGACTACATTCATTATTTCAGCTGAAAAATGCTTAGTTTATGATTTATAGTCAACATTAATGAAATGTTCCAAACAAGCGTTTTCAGCCCGAGTGGAGCACATTTTGACTGTTTTTTTAAAAACATCATTGTACATTGAAATTTCTGCTTGCGTATGCTTTAGAAGCAAGAATTAAGAGGACTACATTCATTATTTCAGCTGAAAAATGCTTAGTTTATGATTTATAGTCAACATTAATGAAATGTTCCAAACAAGCGTTTTCAGCCCGAGTGGAGCACATTTTGACCGTTTTTTTAAAAACATCATTGTACATTGAAATTTCTGTTTGCGTATGCTTTAGAAGCAAGAATTAAGAGGACTACATTCATTATTTCAGCTGAAAAATGCTTAGTTTATGATTTATAGTCACCATTAATGTAATGTCCCAAACAAGCGTTTTCAGCCCGAGTGGAGCACATTTTGACTGTTTTTTTAAAAACATCATTGTACATTGAAATTTCTGCTTGCGTATGTTTTAGAAGCAAGAATTAAGAGGACTACATTCATTATTTCAGCTGAAAAATGCTTAGTTTATGATTTATAGTCAACATTAATGAAATGTTCCAAACAAGCGTTTTCAGCCCGAGTGGAGCACATTTTGACTGTTTTTTTAAAAACATCATTGTACATTGAAATTTCTGCTTGCGTATGCTTTAGAAGCAAGAATTAAGAGGACTACATTCATTATTTCAGCTGAAAAATGCTTAGTTTATGATTTATAGTCAACATTAATGAAATGTTCCAAACAAGCGTTTTCAGCCCGAGTGGAGCACATTTTGACTGTTTTTTTAAAAACATCATTGTACATTGAAATTTCTGCTTGCGTATGCTTTAGAAGCAAGAATTAAGAGGACTACATTCATTATTTCAGCTGAAAAATGCTTAGTTTATGATTTATAGTCAACATTAATGTAATGTCCCCAACAAGCGTTTTCAGCCCGAGTGGAGCACATTTTGACTGTTTTTTTAAAAACATCATTGTACATTGAAATTTCTGCTTGCGTATGCTTTAGAAGCTAGAATTAAGAGGACTACATTCATTATTTCAGCTGAAAAATGCTTAGTTTATGATTTATAGTCAACATTATTGAAATGTCCCAAACAAGCGTTTTCAGCCCGAGTGGAGCACATTTTGACTGTTTTTTTTAAAAACATCATTGTACATTGAAATTTCTGCTTGCGTATGCTTTAGAAGCAAGAATTAAGAGGACTACATTCATTATTTCAGCTGAAAAATGCTTAGTTTTTGATTTATAGTCAACATTAATGAAATGTCCCCAACAGCGTTTTCAGCCCGAGTGGAGCACATTTTGACTGTTTTTTTAAAAACATCATTGTACATTGAAATTTCTGCTTGCGTATGCTTTAGAAGCAAGAATTAAGAGGACTACATTCATTATTTCAGCTGAAAAATGCTTAGTTTATGATTTATAGTCAACATTAATGAAATGTTCCAAACAAGCGTTTTCAGTCCGAGTGGAGCACATTTTGACTGTTTTTTTAAAAACATCATTGTACATTGAAATTTCTGCTTGCGTATGCTTTAGAAGCAAGAATTAAGAGGACTACATTCATTATTTCAGCTGAAAAATGCTTAGTTTATGATTTATAGTCAACATTAATGTAATGTCCCCAACAAGCGTTTTCAGCCCGAGTGGAGCACATTTTGACTGTTTTTTTAAAAACATCATTGTACATTGAAATTTCTGCTTGCGTATGCTTTAGAAGCTAGAATTAAGAGGACTACATTCATTATTTCAGCTGAAAAATGCTTAGTTTATGATTTATAGTCAACATTAATGAAATGTCCCAAACAAGCGTTTTCAGCCCGAGTGGAGCACATTTTGACTGTTTTTTTAAAAACATCATTGTACATTGAAATTTCTGCTTGCGTATGCTTTAGAAGCAAGAATTAAGAGGACTACATTCATTATTTCAGCTGAAAAATGCTTAGTTTATGAATTATAGTCAACATTAATGAAATGTTCCAAACAAGCGTTTTCAGCCCGAGTGGAGCACATTTTGACTGTTTTTTTAAAAACATCATTGTACATTGAAATTTCTGCTTGCGTATGCTTTAGAAGCAAGAATTAAGAGGACTACATTCATTATTTCAGCTGAAAAATGCTTAGTTTATGATTTATAGTCAACATTAATGAAATGTTCCAAACAAGCGTTTTCAGCCCGAGTGGAGCACATTTTGACTGTTTTTTTAAAAACATCATTGTACATTGAAATTTCTGCTTGCGTATGCTTTAGAAGCAAGAATTAGGAGGACTACATTCATTATTTCAGCTGAAAAATGCTTAGTTTATGATTTATAGTCAACATTAATGAAATGTTCCAAACAAGCGTTTTCAGCCCGAGTGGAGCACATTTTGACCGTTTTTTTAAAAACATCATTGTACATTGAAATTTCTGTTTGCGTATGCTTTAGAAGCAAGAATTAAGAGGACTACATTCATTATTTCAGCTGAAAAATGCTTAGTTTATGATTTATAGTCAACATTAATGAAATGTCCCAAACAAGCGTTTTCAGCCCGAATGGAGCACATTTTGACTGTTTTTTTTAAAAACATCATTGTACATTGAAATTTCTGCTTGCGTATGCTTTAGAAGCAAGAATTAAGAGGACTACATTCATTATTTCAGCTGAAAAATGCTTAGTTTATGATTTATAGTCAACATTAATGTAATGTCCCAAACAAGCGTTTTCAGCCCGAGTGGAGCACATTTTGACTGTTTTTTTAAAAACATCATTGTACATTGAAATTTCTGCTTGCGTATGCTTTAGAAGCAAGAATTAAGAGGACTACATTCATTATTTCAGCTGAAAAATGCTTAGTTTTTGATTTATAGTCAACATTAATGAAATGTCCCCAACAGCGTTTTCAGCCCGAGTGGAGCACATTTTGACTGTTTTTTTAAAAACATCATTGTACATTGAAATTTCTGCTTGCGTATGCTTTAGAAGCAAGAATTAAGAGGACTACATTCATTATTTCAGCTGAAAAATGCTTAGTTTTTGATTTGTAGTCAACATTAATGAAATGTCCCCAACAGCGTTTTCAGCCCGAGTGGAGCGCATTTTGACTGTTTTTTTTAAAAACATCATTGTACATTGAAATTTCTGCTTGCGTATGCTTTAGAAGCAAGAATTAAGAGGACTACATTCATTATTTCAGCTGAAAAATGCTTAGTTTATGATTTATAGTCAACATTAATGTCATGTCCCAAACAAGCGTTTTCAGCCCGAGTGGAGCACATTTTGACTGTTTTTTTAAAAACATCATTGTACATTGAAATTTCTGCTTGCGTATGCTTTAGAAGCAAGAATTAAGAGGACTACATTCATTATTTCAGCTGAAAAATGCTTAGTTTATGATTTATAGTTAACATTAATGTCATGTCCCAAACAAGCGTTTTCAGCCCGAGTGGAGCACATTTTGACTGTTTTTTTAAAAACATCATTGTACATTGAAATTTCTGCTTGCGTATGCTTTAGAAGCGAGAATTAAGAGGACTACATTCATTATTTCAGCTGAAAAATGCTTAGTTTATGATTTATAGTCAACATTAATGAAATGTTCCAAACAAGCGTTTTCAGCCCGAGTGGAGCACATTTTGACCCTTTTTTTAAAAACATCATTGTACATTGAAATTTCTGCTTGCGTATGCTTTAGAAGCAAGAATTAAGAGGACTACATTCATTATTTCAGCTGAAAAATGCTTAGTTTATGATTTATAGTCAACATTAATGTCATGTCCCAAACAAGCGTTTTCAGCCCGAGTGGAGCACATTTTGACTGTTTTTTTAAAAACATCATTGTACATTGAAATTTCTGCTTGCGTATGCTTTAGAAGCAAGAATTAAGAGGACTACATTCATTATTTCAGCTGAAAAATGCTTAGTTTTTGATTTGTAGTCAACATTAATGAAATGTCCCCAACAGCGTTTTCAGCCCGAGTGGAGCGCATTTTGACTGTTTTTTTTAAAAACATCATTGTACATTGAAATTTCTGCTTGCGTATGCTTTAGAAGCAAGAATTAAGAGGACTACATTCATTATTTCAGCTGAAAAATGCTTAGTTTATGATTTATAGTCAACATTAATGTCATGTCCCAAACAAGCGTTTTCAGCCCGAGTGGAGCACATTTTGACTGTTTTTTTAAAAACATCATTGTACATTGAAATTTCTGCTTGCGTATGCTTTAGAAGCAAGAATTAAGAGGACTACATTCATTATTTCAGCTGAAAAATGCTTAGTTTATGATTTATAGTTAACATTAATGTCATGTCCCAAACAAGCGTTTTCAGCCCGAGTGGAGCACATTTTGACTGTTTTTTTAAAAACATCATTGTACATTGAAATTTCTGCTTGCGTATGCTTTAGAAGCGAGAATTAAGAGGACTACATTCATTATTTCAGCTGAAAAATGCTTAGTTTATGATTTATAGTCAACATTAATGAAATGTTCCAAACAAGCGTTTTCAGCCCGAGTGGAGCACATTTTGACCCTTTTTTTAAAAACATCATTGTACATTGAAATTTCTGCTTGCGTATGCTTTAGAAGCAAGAATTAAGAGGACTACATTCATTATTTCAGCTGAAAAATGCTTAGTTTATGATTTATAGTCAACATTAATGTCATGTCCCAAACAAGCGTTTTCAGCCCGAGTGGAGCACATTTTGACTGTTTTTTTAAAAACATCATTGTACATTGAAATTTCTGCTTGCGTATGCTTTAGAAGCAAGAATTAAGAGGACTACATTCATTATTTCAGCTGAAAAATGCTTAGTTTATGATTTATAGTCAACATTAATGAAATGTCCCCAACAGCGTTTTCAGCCCGAGTGGAGCACATTTTGACTGTTTTTTTAAAAACATCATTGTACATTGAAATTTCTGCTTGCGTATGCTTTAGAAGCAAGAATTAAGAGGACTACATTCATTATTTCAGCTGAAAAATGCTTAGTTTTTGATTTGTAGTCAACATTAATGAAATGTCCCCAACAGCGTTTTCAGCCCGAGTGGAGCGCATTTTGACTGTTTTTTTTAAAAACATCATTGTACATTGAAATTTCTGCTTGCGTATGCTTTAGAAGCAAGAATTAAGAGGACTACATTCATTATTTCAGCTGAAAAATGCTTAGTTTATGATTTATAGTCAACATTAAGGAAATGTTCCGAACAAGCGTTTTCAGCCCGAGTGGAGCACATTTTGACCGTTTTTTTAAAAACATCATTGTACATTGAAATTTCTGTTTGCGTATGCTTTAGAAGCAAGAATTAAGAGGACTACATTCATTATTTCAACTGAAAAATGCTTAGTTTATGATTTATAGTCAACATTAATGTAATGTCCCAAACAAGCGTTTTCAGCCCGAGTGGAGCACATTTTGACTGTTTTTTTAAAAACATCATTGTACATTGAAATTTCTGCTTGCGTATGCTTTAGAAGCAAGAATTAAGAGGACTACATTCATTATTTCAGCTGAAAAATGCTTAGTTTATGATTTATAGTCAACATTAATGAAATGTCCCCAACAGCGTTTTCAGCCCGAGTGGAGCACATTTTGACTGTTTTTTTAAAAACATCATTGTACATTGAAATTTCTGCTTGCGTATGCTTTAGAAGCAAGAATTAAGAGGACTACATTCATTATTTCAGCTGAAAAATGCTTAGTTTTTGATTTGTAGTCAACATTAATGAAATGTCCCCAACAGCGTTTTCAGCCCGAGTGGAGCGCATTTTGACTGTTTTTTTTAAAAACATCATTGTACATTGAAATTTCTGCTTGCGTATGCTTTAGAAGCAAGAATTAAGAGGACTACATTCATTATTTCAGCTGAAAAATGCTTAGTTTATGATTTATAGTCAACATTAAGGAAATGTTCCGAACAAGCGTTTTCAGCCCGAGTGGAGCACATTTTGACTGTTTTTTTTAAAAACATCATTGTACATTGAAATTTCTGCTTGCGTATGCTTTAGAAGCAAGAATTAAGAGGACTACATTCATTATTTCAGCTGAAAAATGCTTAGTTTATGATTTATAGTCAACATTAAGGAAATGTTCCGAACAAGCGTTTTCAGCCCGAGTGGAGCACATTTTGACCCTTTTTTTAAAAACATCATTGTACATTGAAATTTCTGCTTGCGTATGCTTTAGAAGCAAGAATTAAGAGGACTACATTCATTATTTCAGCTGAAAAATGCTTAGTTTATGATTTATAGTCAACATTAATGAAATGTCCCCAACAGCGTTTTCAGCCCGAGTGGAGCACATTTTGACTGTTTTTTTAAAAACATCATTGTACATTGAAATTTCTGCTTGCGTATGCTTTAGAAGCGAGAATTAAGAGGACTACATTCATTATTTCAGCTGAAAAATGCTTAGTTTATGATTTATAGTCAACATTAATGTAATGTCCCAAACAAGCGTTTTCAGCCCGAGTGGAGCACATTTTGACTGTTTTTTTAAAAACATCATTGTACATTGAAATTTCTGCTTGCGTATGCTTTAGAAGCAAGAATTAAGAGGACTACATTCATTATTTCAGCTGAAAAATGCTTAGTTTATGATTTATAGTCAACATTAATGAAATGTCCCCAACAGCGTTTTCAGCCCGAGTGGAGCACATTTTGACTGTTTTTTTAAAAAACATCATTGTACATTGAAATTTCTGCTTGCGTATGCTTTAGAAGCAAGAATTAAGAGGACTACATTCATTATTTCAGCTGAAAAATGCTTAGTTTTTGATTTGTAGTCAACATTAATGAAATGTCCCCAACAGCGTTTTCAGCCCGAGTGGAGCGCATTTTGACTGTTTTTTTTAAAAACATCATTGTACATTGAAATTTCTGCTTGCGTATGCTTTAGAAGCAAGAATTAAGAGGACTACATTCATTATTTCAGCTGAAAAATGCTTAGTTTATGATTTATAGTCAACATTAAGGAAATGTTCCGAACAAGCGTTTTCAGCCCGAGTGGAGCACATTTTGACCGTTTTTTTAAAAACATCATTGTACATTGAAATTTCTGCTTGCGTATGCTTTAGAAGCAAGAATTAAGAGGACTACATTCATTATTTCAGCTGAAAAATGCTTAGTTTATGATTTATAGTCAACATTAATGAAATGTTCCAAACAAGCGTTTTCAGCCCGAGTGGAGCACATTTTGACCCTTTTTTTAAAAACATCATTGTACATTGAAATTTCTGCTTGCGTATGCTTTAGAAGCAAGAATTAAGAGGACTACATTCATTATTTCAGCTGAAAAATGCTTAGTTTATGATTTATAGTTAACATTAATGTCATGTCCCAAACAAGCGTTTTCAGCCCGAGTGGAGCACATTTTGACTGTTTTTTTAAAAACATCATTGTACATTGAAATTTCTGCTTGCGTATGCTTTAGAAGCGAGAATTAAGAGGACTACATTCATTATTTCAGCTGAAAAATGCTTAGTTTATGATTTATAGTCAACATTAATGAAATGTCCCCAACAGCGTTTTCAGCCCGAGTGGAGCACATTTTGACAGTTTTTTTAAAAACATCATTGTACATTGAAATTTCTGCTTGCGTATGCTTTAGAAGCAAGAATTAAGAGGACTACATTCATTATTTCAGCTGAAAAATGCTTAGTTTATGATTTATAGTCAACATTAATGAAATGTCCCCAACAGCGTTTTCAGCCCGAGTGGAGCACATTTTGACTGTTTTATTAAAAACATCATTGTACATTGAAATTTCTGCTTGCGTATGCTTTAGAAGCAAGAATTAAGAGGACTACATTCATTATTTCAGCTGAAAAATGCTTAGTTTTTGATTTGTAGTCAACATTAATGAAATGTCCCCAACAGCGTTTTCAGCCCGAGTGGAGCGCATTTTGACTGTTTTTTTTAAAAACATCATTGTACATTGAAATTTCTGCTTGCGTATGCTTTAGAAGCAAGAATTAAGAGGACTACATTCATTATTTCAGCTGAAAAATGCTTAGTTTATGATTTATAGTCAACATTAAGGAAATGTTCCGAACAAGCGTTTTCAGCCCGAGTGGAGCACATTTTGACCGTTTTTTTAAAAACATCATTGTACATTGAAATTTCTGCTTGGGTATGCTTTAGAAGCAAGAATTAAGAGGACTACATTCATTATTTCAGCTGAAAAATGCTTAGTTTATGATTTATAGTCAACATTAATGAAATGTCCCCAACAGCGTTTTCAGCCCGAGTGGAGCACATTTTGACAGTTTTTTTTAAAAACATCATTGTACATTGAAATTTCTGCTTGCGTATGCTTTAGAAGCAAGAATTAAGAGGACTACATTCATTATTTCAGCTGAAAAATGCTTAGTTTATGATTTATAGTCAACATTAATGAGATGTTCCAAACAAGCGTTTTCAGCCCGAGTGGAGCACATTTTGACCGTTTTTTTAAAAACATCATTGTACATTGAAATTTCTGTTTGTGTATGCTTTAGAAGCAAGAATTAAGAGGACTACATTCATTATTTCAGCTGAAAAATGCTTAGTTTATGATTTATAGTCAACATTAATGTAATGTCCCAAACAAGCGTTTTCAGCCCGAGTGGAGCACATTTTGACCGTTTTTTTAAAAACATCATTGTACATTGTAATTTCTGTTTGCGTATGCTTTAGAAGCAAGAATTAAGAGGACTACATTCATTATTTCAGCTGAAAAATGCTTAATTTATGATTTATAGTCAACATTAATGAAATGTCCCCAACAGCGTTTTCAGCCCGAGTGGAGCACATTTTGACTGTTTTTTTTAAAAACATCATTGTACATTGAAATTTCTGCTTGCGTATGCTTTAGAAGCAAGAATTAAGAGGACTACATTCATTATTTCAGCTGAAAAATGCTTAGTTTATGATTTATAGTCAACATTAATGAAATGTTCCAAACAAGCGTTTTCAGCCCGAGTGGAGCACATTTTGACCGTTTTTTTAAAAACATCATTGTACATTGAAATTTCTGTTTGTGTATGCTTTAGAAGCAAGAATTAAGAGGACTACATTCATTATTTCAGCTGAAAAATGCTTAGTTTATGATTTATAGTCAACATTAATGTAATGTCCCAAACAAGCGTTTTCAGCCCGAGTGGAGCACATTTTGACCGTTTTTTTAAAAACATCATTGTACATTGAAATTTCTGTTTGCGTATGCTTTAGAAGCAAGAATTAAGAGGACTACATTCATTATTTCAGCTGAAAAATGCTTAGTTTATGATTTATAGTCAACATTAATGTAATGTCCCAAACAAGCGTTTTCAGCCCGAGTGGAGCACATTTTGACTGTTTTTTTAAAAACATCATTGTACATTGAAATTTCTGCTTGCGTATGCTTTAGAAGCAAGAATTAAGAGGACTACATTCATTATTTCAGCTGAAAAATGCTTAGTTTATGATTTATAGTCAACATTAATGAAATGTTCCAAACAAGCGTTTTCAGCCCGAGTGGAGCACATTTTGACCGTTTTTTTAAAAACATCATTGTACATTGAAATTTCTGCTTGCGTATGCTTTAGAAGCAAGAATTAAGAGGACTACATTCATTATTTCAGCTGAAAAATGCTTAGTTTATGATTTATAGTCAACATTAATGTCATGTCCCAAACAAGCGTTTTCAGCCCGAGTGGAGCACATTTTGACTGTTTTTTTAAAAACATCATTGTATATTGAAATTTCTGCTTGCGTATGCTTTAGAAGCAAGAATTAAGAGGACTACATTCATTATTTCAGCTGAAAAATGCTTAGTTTATGATTTATAGTTAACATTAATGTCATGTCCCAAACAAGCGTTTTCAGCCCGAGTGGAGCACATTTTGACTGTTTTTTTAAAAACATCATTGTACATTGAAATTTCTGCTTGCGTATGCTTTAGAAGCGAGAATTAAGAGGACTACATTCATTATTTCAGCTGAAAAATGCTTAGTTTATGATTTATAGTCAACATTAATGAAATGTTCCAAACAAGCGTTTTCAGCCCGAGTGGAGCACATTTTGACCCTTTTTTTAAAAACATCATTGTACATTGAAATTTCTGCTTGCGTATGCTTTAGAAGCAAGAATTAAGAGGACTACATTCATTATTTCAGCTGAAAAATGCTTAGTTTATGATTTATAGTCAACATTAATGTCATGTCCCAAACAAGCGTTTTCAGCCCGAGTGGAGCACATTTTGACTGTTTTTTTAAAAACATCATTGTACATTGAAATTTCTGCTTGCGTATGCTTTAGAAGCAAGAATTAAGAGGACTACATTCATTATTTCAGCTGAAAAATGCTTAGTTTATGATTTATAGTCAACATTAATGAAATGTCCCCAACAGCGTTTTCAGCCCGAGTGGAGCACATTTTGACTGTTTTTTTAAAAACATCATTGTACATTGAAATTTCTGCTTGCGTATGCTTTAGAAGCAAGAATTAAGAGGACTACATTCATTATTTCAGCTGAAAAATGCTTAGTTTATGATTTATAGTCAACATTAATGTAATGTCCCAAACAAGCGTTTTCAGCCCGAGTGGAGCACATTTTGACTGTTTTTTTAAAAACATCATTGTACATTGAAATTTCTGCTTGCGTATGCTTTAGAAGCAAGAATTAAGAGGACTACATTCATTATTTCAGCTGAAAAATGCTTAGTTTATGATTTATAGTCAACATTAATGAAATGTCCCCAACAGCGTTTTCAGCCCGAGTGGAGCACATTTTGACTGTTTTTTTAAAAACATCATTGTACATTGAAATTTCTGCTTGCGTATGCTTTAGAAGCAAGAATTAAGAGGACTACATTCATTATTTCAGCTGAAAAATGCTTAGTTTTTGATTTGTAGTCAACATTAATGAAATGTCCCCAACAGCGTTTTCAGCCCGAGTGGAGCGCATTTTGACTGTTTTTTTTAAAAACATCATTGTACATTGAAATTTCTGCTTGCGTATGCTTTAGAAGCAAGAATTAAGAGGACTACATTCATTATTTCAGCTGAAAAATGCTTAGTTTATGATTTATAGTCAACATTAATGTCATGTCCCAAACAAGCGTTTTCAGCCCGAGTGGAGCACATTTTGACTGTTTTTTTAAAAACATCATTGTACATTGAAATTTCTGCTTGCGTATGCTTTAGAAGCAAGAATTAAGAGGACTACATTCATTATTTCAGCTGAAAAATGCTTAGTTTATGATTTATAGTTAACATTAATGTCATGTCCCAAACAAGCGTTTTCAGCCCGAGTGGAGCACATTTTGACTGTTTTTTTAAAAACATCATTGTACATTGAAATTTCTGCTTGCGTATGCTTTAGAAGCGAGAATTAAGAGGACTACATTCATTATTTCAGCTGAAAAATGCTTAGTTTATGATTTATAGTCAACATTAATGTCATGTCCCAAACAAGCGTTTTCAGCCCGAGTGGAGCACATTTTGACTGTTTTTTTAAAAACATCATTGTACATTGAAATTTCTGCTTGCGTATGCTTTAGAAGCAAGAATTAAGAGGACTACATTCATTATTTCAGCTGAAAAATGCTTAGTTTATGATTTATAGTCAACATTAATGAAATGTCCCCAACAGCGTTTTCAGCCCGAGTGGAGCACATTTTGACTGTTTTTTTAAAAACATCATTGTACATTGAAATTTCTGCTTGCGTATGCTTTAGAAGCAAGAATTAAGAGGACTACATTCATTATTTCAGCTGAAAAATGCTTAGTTTATGATTTATAGTCAACATTAATGAAATGTCCCCAACAGCGTTTTCAGCCCGAGTGGAGCACATTTTGACTGTTTTTTTAAAAACATCATTGTACATTGAAATTTCTGCTTGCGTATGCTTTAGAAGCAAGAATTAAGAGGACTACATTCATTATTTCAGCTGAAAAATGCTTAGTTTATGATTTATAGTCAACATTAATGTCATGTCCCAAATAAGCGTTTTCAGCCCGAGTGGAGCACATTTTGACTGTTTTTTTAAAAACATCATTGTACATTGAAATTTCTGCTTGCGTATGCTTTAGAAGCGAGAATTAAGAGGACTACATTCATTATTTCAGCTGAAAAATGCTTAGTTTATGATTTATAGTCAACATTAATGAAATGTCCCCAACAGCGTTTTCAGCCCGAGTGGAGCACATTTTGACTGTTTTTTTTAAAAACATCATTGTACATTGAAATTTCTGCTTGCGTATGCTTTAGAAGCAAGAATTAAGAGGACTACATTCATTATTTCAGCTGAAAAATGCTTAGTTTATGATTTATAGTCAACATTAATGAAATGTTCCAAACAAGCGTTTTCAGCCCGAGTGGAGCACATTTTGACCGTTTTTTTAAAAACATCATTGTACATTGAAATTTCTGTTTGTGTATGCTTTAGAAGCAAGAATTAAGAGGACTACATTCATTATTTCAGCTGAAAAATGCTTAGTTTATGATTTATAGTCAACATTAATGTAATGTCCCAAACAAGCGTTTTCAGCCCGAGTGGAGCACATTTTGACCGTTTTTTTAAAAACATCATTGTACATTGAAATTTCTGCTTGCGTATGCTTTAGAAGCAAGAATTAAGAGGACTACATTCATTATTTCAGCTGAAAAATGCTTAGTTTATGATTTATAGTCAACATTAATGAAATGTTCCAAACAAGCGTTTTCAGCCCGAGTGGAGCACATTTTGACCGTTTTTTTAAAAACATCATTGTACATTGAAATTTCTGCTTGCGTATGCTTTAGAAGCAAGAATTAAGAGGACTACATTCATTATTTCAGCTGAAAAATGCTTAGTTTATGATTTATAGTCAACATTAATGTCATGTCCCAAACAAGCGTTTTCAGCCCGAGTGGAGCACATTTTGACTGTTTTTTTAAAAACATCATTGTACATTGAAATTTCTGCTTGCGTATGCTTTAGAAGCAAGAATTAAGAGGACTACATTCATTATTTCAGCTGAAAAATGCTTAGTTTATGATTTATAGTTAACATTAATGTCATGTCCCAAACAAGCGTTTTCAGCCCGAGTGGAGCACATTTTGACTGTTTTTTTAAAAACATCATTGTACATTGAAATTTCTGCTTGCGTATGCTTTAGAAGCGAGAATTAAGAGGACTACATTCATTATTTCAGCTGAAAAATGCTTAGTTTATGATTTATAGTCAACATTAATGAAATGTTCCAAACAAGCGTTTTCAGCCCGAGTGGAGCACATTTTGACCCTTTTTTTAAAAACATCATTGTACATTGAAATTTCTGCTTGCGTATGCTTTAGAAGCAAGAATTAAGAGGACTACATTCATTATTTCAGCTGAAAAATGCTTAGTTTATGATTTATAGTCAACATTAATGTCATGTCCCAAACAAGCGTTTTCAGCCCGAGTGGAGCACATTTTGACTGTTTTTTTAAAAACATCATTGTACATTGAAATTTCTGCTTGCGTATGCTTTAGAAGCAAGAATTAAGAGGACTACATTCATTATTTCAGCTGAAAAATGCTTAGTTTTTGATTTGTAGTCAACATTAATGAAATGTCCCCAACAGCGTTTTCAGCCCGAGTGGAGCGCATTTTGACTGTTTTTTTTAAAAACATCATTGTACATTGAAATTTCTGCTTGCGTATGCTTTAGAAGCAAGAATTAAGAGGACTACATTCATTATTTCAGCTGAAAAATGCTTAGTTTATGATTTATAGTCAACATTAATGTCATGTCCCAAACAAGCGTTTTCAGCCCGAGTGGAGCACATTTTGACTGTTTTTTTAAAAACATCATTGTACATTGAAATTTCTGCTTGCGTATGCTTTAGAAGCAAGAATTAAGAGGACTACATTCATTATTTCAGCTGAAAAATGCTTAGTTTATGATTTATAGTTAACATTAATGTCATGTCCCAAACAAGCGTTTTCAGCCCGAGTGGAGCACATTTTGACTGTTTTTTTAAAAACATCATTGTACATTGAAATTTCTGCTTGCGTATGCTTTAGAAGCGAGAATTAAGAGGACTACATTCATTATTTCAGCTGAAAAATGCTTAGTTTATGATTTATAGTCAACATTAATGTCATGTCCCAAACAAGCGTTTTCAGCCCGAGTGGAGCACATTTTGACTGTTTTTTTAAAAACATCATTGTACATTGAAATTTCTGCTTGCGTATGCTTTAGAAGCGAGAATTAAGAGGACTACATTCATTATTTCAGCTGAAAAATGCTTAGTTTATGATTTATAGTCAACATTAATGAAATGTTCCAAACAAGCGTTTTCAGCCCGAGTGGAGCACATTTTGACCGTTTTTTTAAAAACATCATTGTACATTGAAATTTCTGCTTGCGTATGCTTTAGAAGCAAGAATTAAGAGGACTACATTCATTATTTCAGCTGAAAAATGCTTAGTTTATGATTTATAGTCAACATTAATGTCATGTCCCAAACAAGCGTTTTCAGCCCGAGTGGAGCACATTTTGACTGTTTTTTTAAAAACATCATTGTACATTGAAATTTCTGCTTGCGTATGCTTTAGAAGCAAGAATTAAGAGGACTACATTCATTATTTCAGCTGAAAAATGCTTAGTTTATGATTTATAGTTAACATTAATGTCATGTCCCAAACAAGCGTTTTCAGCCCGAGTGGAGCACATTTTGACTGTTTTTTTAAAAACATCATTGTACATTGAAATTTCTGCTTGCGTATGCTTTAGAAGCGAGAATTAAGAGGACTACATTCATTATTTCAGCTGAAAAATGCTTAGTTTATGATTTATAGTCAACATTAATGTCATGTCCCAAACAAGCGTTTTCAGCCCGAGTGGAGCACATTTTGACTGTTTTTTTTAAAAACATCATTGTACATTGAAATTTCTGCTTGCGTATGCTTTAGAAGCAAGAATTAAGAGGACTACATTCATTATTTCAGCTGAAAAATGCTTAGTTTATGATTTATAGTTAACATTAATGTCATGTCCCAAACAAGCGTTTTCAGCCCGAGTGGAGCACATTTTGACTGTTTTTTTAAAAACATCATTGTACATTGAAATTTCTGCTTGCGTATGCTTTAGAAGCGAGAATTAAGAGGACTACATTCATTATTTCAGCTGAAAAATGCTTAGTTTATGATTTATAGTCAACATTAATGAAATGTCCCCAACAGCGTTTTCAGCCCGAGTGGAGCACATTTTGACTGTTTTTTTTAAAAACATCATTGTACATTGAAATTTCTGCTTGCGTATGCTTTAGAAGCAAGAATTAAGAGGACTACATTCATTATTTCAGCTGAAAAATGCTTAGTTTATGATTTATAGTCAACATTAATGAAATGTTCCAAACAAGCGTTTTCAGCCCGAGTGGAGCACATTTTGACCGTTTTTTTAAAAACATCATTGTACATTGAAATTTCTGTTTGTGTATGCTTTAGAAGCAAGAATTAAGAGGACTACATTCATTATTTCAGCTGAAAAATGCTTAGTTTATGATTTATAGTCAACATTAATGTAATGTCCCAAACAAGCGTTTTCAGCCCGAGTGGAGCACATTTTGACCGTTTTTTTAAAAACATCATTGTACATTGAAATTTCTGTTTGCGTATGCTTTAGAAGCAAGAATTAAGAGGACTACATTCATTATTTCAGCTGAAAAATGCTTAGTTTATGATTTATAGTCAACATTAATGTCATGTCCCAAACAAGCGTTTTCAGCCCGAGTGGAGCACATTTTGACTGTTTTTTTAAAAACATCATTGTACATTGAAATTTCTGCTTGCGTATGCTTTAGAAGCAAGAATTAAGAGGACTACATTCATTATTTCAGCTGAAAAATGCTTAGTTTATGATTTATAGTTAACATTAATGTCATGTCCCAAACAAGCGTTTTCAGCCCGAGTGGAGCACATTTTGACTGTTTTTTTAAAAACATCATTGTACATTGAAATTTCTGCTTGCATATGCTTTAGAAGCGAGAATTAAGAGGACTACATTCATTATTTCAGCTGAAAAATGCTTAGTTTATGATTTATAGTCAACATTAATGAAATGTTCCAAACAAGCGTTTTCAGCCCGAGTGGAGCACATTTTGACCCTTTTTTTAAAAACATCATTGTACATTGAAATTTCTGCTTGCGTATGCTTTAGAAGCAAGAATTAAGAGGACTACATTCATTATTTCAGCTGAAAAATGCTTAGTTTATGATTTATAGTCAACATTAATGTCATGTCCCAAACAAGCGTTTTCAGCCCGAGTGGAGCACATTTTGACTGTTTTTTTAAAAACATCATTGTACATTGAAATTTCTGCTTGCGTATGCTTTAGAAGCAAGAATTAAGAGGACTACATTCATTATTTCAGCTGAAAAATGCTTAGTTTATGATTTATAGTCAACATTAATGAAATGTTCCAAACAAGCGTTTTCAGCCCGAGTGGAGCACATTTTGACCCTTTTTTTAAAAACATCATTGTACATTGAAATTTCTGCTTGCGTATGCTTTAGAAGCAAGAATTAAGAGGACTACATTCATTATTTCAGCTGAAAAATGCTTAGTTTATGATTTATAGTTAACATTAATGTCATGTCCCAAACAAGCGTTTTCAGCCCGAGTGGAGCACATTTTGACTGTTTTTTTAAAAACATCATTGTACATTGAAATTTCTGCTTGCGTATGCTTTAGAAGCGAGAATTAAGAGGACTACATTCATTATTTCAGCTGAAAAATGCTTAGTTTATGATTTATAGTCAACATTAATGAAATGTTCCAAACAAGCGTTTTCAGCCCGAGTGGAGCACATTTTGACCCTTTTTTTAAAAACATCATTGTACATTGAAATTTCTGCTTGCGTATGCTTTAGAAGCAAGAATTAAGAGGACTACATTCATTATTTCAGCTGAAAAATGCTTAGTTTATGATTTATAGTCAACATTAATGTCATGTCCCAAACAAGCGTTTTCAGCCCGAGTGGAGCACATTTTGACTGTTTTTTTAAAAACATCATTGTACATTGAAATTTCTGCTTGCGTATGCTTTAGAAGCAAGAATTAAGAGGACTACATTCATTATTTCAGCTGAAAAATGCTTAGTTTATGATTTATAGTCAACATTAATGAAATGTCCCCAACAGCGTTTTCAGCCCGAGTGGAGCACATTTTGACTGTTTTTTTAAAAACATCATTGTACATTGAAATTTCTGCTTGCGTATGCTTTAGAAGCAAGAATTAAGAGGAATACATTCATTATTTCAGCTGAAAAATGCTTAGTTTATGATTTATAGTCAACATTAATGAAATGTTCCAAACAAGCGTTTTCAGCCCGAGTGGAGCACATTTTGACCCTTTTTTTAAAAACATCATTGTACATTGAAATTTCTGCTTGCGTATGCTTTAGAAGCAAGAATTAAGAGGACTACATTCATTATTTCAGCTGAAAAATGCTTAGTTTATGATTTATAGTTAACATTAATGTCATGTCCCAAACAAGCGTTTTCAGCCCGAGTGGAGCACATTTTGACTGTTTTTTTAAAAACATCATTGTACATTGAAATTTCTGCTTGCGTATGCTTTAGAAGCGAGAATTAAGAGGACTACATTCATTATTTCAGCTGAAAAATGCTTAGTTTATGATTTATAGTCAACATTAATGAAATGTTCCAAACAAGCGTTTTCAGCCCGAGTGGAGCACATTTTGACTGTTTTTTTAAAAACATCATTGTACATTGAAATTTCTGCTTGCGTATGCTTTAGAAGCAAGAATTAAGAGGACTACATTCATTATTTCAGCTGAAAAATGCTTAGTTTATGATTTATAGTCAACATTAATGTAATGTCCCAAACAAGCGTTTTCAGCCCGAGTGGAGCACATTTTGACAGTTTTTTTAAAAACATCATTGTACATTGAAATTTCTGCTTGCGTATGCTTTAGAAGCAAGAATTAAGAGGACTACATTCATTATTTCAGCTGAAAAATGCTTAGTTTATGATTTATAGTCAACATTAATGAAATGTCCCCAACAGCGTTTTCAGCCCGAGTGGAGCACATTTTGACTGTTTTATTAAAAACATCATTGTACATTGAAATTTCTGCTTGCGTATGCTTTAGAAGCAAGAATTAAGAGGACTACATTCATTATTTCAGCTGAAAAATGCTTAGTTTTTGATTTGTAGTCAACATTAATGAAATGTCCCCAACAGCGTTTTCAGCCCGAGTGGAGCGCATTTTGACTGTTTTTTTTAAAAACATCATTGTACATTGAAATTTCTGCTTGCGTATGCTTTAGAAGCAAGAATTAAGAGGACTACATTCATTATTTCAGCTGAAAAATGCTTAGTTTATGATTTATAGTCAACATTAAGGAAATGTTCCGAACAAGCGTTTTCAGCCCGAGTGGAGCACATTTTGACCGTTTTTTTAAAAACATCATTGTACATTGAAATTTCTGCTTGCGTATGCTTTAGAAGCAAGAATTAAGAGGACTACATTCATTATTTCAGCTGAAAAATGCTTAGTTTATGATTTATAGTCAACATTAATGAAATGTCCCCAACAGCGTTTTCAGCCCGAGTGGAGCACATTTTGACAGTTTTTTTTAAAAACATCATTGTACATTGAAATTTCTGCTTGCGTATGCTTTAGAAGCAAGAATTAAGAGGACTACATTCATTATTTCAGCTGAAAAATGCTTAGTTTATGATTTATAGTCAACATTAATGAAATGTTCCAAACAAGCGTTTTCAGCCCGAGTGGAGCACATTTTGACCGTTTTTTTAAAAACATCATTGTACATTGAAATTTCTGTTTGTGTATGCTTTAGAAGCAAGAATTAAGAGGACTACATTCATTATTTCAGCTGAAAAATGCTTAGTTTATGATTTATAGTCAACATTAATGTAATGTCCCAAACAAGCGTTTTCAGCCCGAGTGGAGCACATTTTGACCGTTTTTTTAAAAACATCATTGTACATTGTAATTTCTGTTTGCGTATGCTTTAGAAGCAAGAATTAAGAGGACTACATTCATTATTTCAGCTGAAAAATGCTTAATTTATGATTTATAGTCAACATTAATGAAATGTCCCCAACAGCGTTTTCAGCCCGAGTGGAGCACATTTTGACTGTTTTTTTTAAAAACATCATTGTACATTGAAATTTCTGCTTGCGTATGCTTTAGAAGCAAGAATTAAGAGGACTACATTCATTATTTCAGCTGAAAAATGCTTAGTTTATGATTTATAGTCAACATTAATGAAATGTTCCAAACAAGCGTTTTCAGCCCGAGTGGAGCACATTTTGACCGTTTTTTTAAAAACATCATTGTACATTGAAATTTCTGTTTGTGTATGCTTTAGAAGCAAGAATTAAGAGGACTACATTCATTATTTCAGCTGAAAAATGCTTAGTTTATGATTTATAGTCAACATTAATGTAATGTCCCAAACAAGCGTTTTCAGCCCGAGTGGAGCACATTTTGACCGTTTTTTTAAAAACATCATTGTACATTGAAATTTCTGTTTGCGTATGCTTTAGAAGCAAGAATTAAGAGGACTACATTCATTATTTCAGCTGAAAAATGCTTAGTTTATGATTTATAGTCAACATTAATGTAATGTCCCAAACAAGCGTTTTCAGCCCGAGTGGAGCACATTTTGACTGTTTTTTTAAAAACATCATTGTACATTGAAATTTCTGCTTGCGTATGCTTTAGAAGCAAGAATTAAGAGGACTACATTCATTATTTCAGCTGAAAAATGCTTAGTTTATGATTTATAGTCAACATTAATGAAATGTTCCAAACAAGCGTTTTCAGCCCGAGTGGAGCACATTTTGACCGTTTTTTTAAAAACATCATTGTACATTGAAATTTCTGTTTGCGTATGCTTTAGAAGCAAGAATTAAGAGGACTACATTCATTATTTCAGCTGAAAAATGCTTAGTTTATGATTTATAGTCAACATTAATGTCATGTCCCAAACAAGCGTTTTCAGCCCGAGTGGAGCACATTTTGACTGTTTTTTTAAAAACATCATTGTATATTGAAATTTCTGCTTGCGTATGCTTTAGAAGCAAGAATTAAGAGGACTACATTCATTATTTCAGCTGAAAAATGCTTAGTTTATGATTTATAGTTAACATTAATGTCATGTCCCAAACAAGCGTTTTCAGCCCGAGTGGAGCACATTTTGACTGTTTTTTTAAAAACATCATTGTACATTGAAATTTCTGCTTGCGTATGCTTTAGAAGCGAGAATTAAGAGGACTACATTCATTATTTCAGCTGAAAAATGCTTAGTTTATGATTTATAGTCAACATTAATGAAATGTTCCAAACAAGCGTTTTCAGCCCGAGTGGAGCACATTTTGACCCTTTTTTTAAAAACATCATTGTACATTGAAATTTCTGCTTGCGTATGCTTTAGAAGCAAGAATTAAGAGGACTACATTCATTATTTCAGCTGAAAAATGCTTAGTTTATGATTTATAGTCAACATTAATGAAATGTCCCCAACAGCGTTTTCAGCCCGAGTGGAGCACATTTTGACCGTTTTTTTAAAAACATCATTGTACATTGTAATTTCTGTTTGCGTATGCTTTAGAAGCAAGAATTAAGAGGACTACATTCATTATTTCAGCTGAAAAATGCTTAATTTATGATTTATAGTCAACATTAATGAAATGTCCCCAACAGCGTTTTCAGCCCGAGTGGAGCACATTTTGACTGTTTTTTTTAAAAACATCATTGTACATTGAAATTTCTGCTTGCGTATGCTTTAGAAGCAAGAATTAAGAGGACTACATTCATTATTTCAGCTGAAAAATGCTTAGTTTATGATTTATAGTCAACATTAATGAAATGTTCCAAACAAGCGTTTTCAGCCCGAGTGGAGCACATTTTGACCGTTTTTTTAAAAACATCATTGTACATTGAAATTTCTGTTTGTGTATGCTTTAGAAGCAAGAATTAAGAGGACTACATTCATTATTTCAGCTGAAAAATGCTTAGTTTATGATTTATAGTCAACATTAATGTAATGTCCCAAACAAGCGTTTTCAGCCCGAGTGGAGCACATTTTGACCGTTTTTTTAAAAACATCATTGTACATTGAAATTTCTGTTTGCGTATGCTTTAGAAGCAAGAATTAAGAGGACTACATTCATTATTTCAGCTGAAAAATGCTTAGTTTATGATTTATAGTCAACATTAATGTAATGTCCCAAACAAGCGTTTTCAGCCCGAGTGGAGCACATTTTGACTGTTTTTTTAAAAACATCATTGTACATTGAAATTTCTGCTTGCGTATGCTTTAGAAGCAAGAATTAAGAGGACTACATTCATTATTTCAGCTGAAAAATGCTTAGTTTATGATTTATAGTCAACATTAATGAAATGTTCCAAACAAGCGTTTTCAGCCCGAGTGGAGCACATTTTGACCGTTTTTTTAAAAACATCATTGTACATTGAAATTTCTGCTTGCGTATGCTTTAGAAGCAAGAATTAAGAGGACTACATTCATTATTTCAGCTGAAAAATGCTTAGTTTATGATTTATAGTCAACATTAATGTCATGTCCCAAACAAGCGTTTTCAGCCCGAGTGGAGCACATTTTGACTGTTTTTTTAAAAACATCATTGTATATTGAAATTTCTGCTTGCGTATGCTTTAGAAGCAAGAATTAAGAGGACTACATTCATTATTTCAGCTGAAAAATGCTTAGTTTATGATTTATAGTTAACATTAATGTCATGTCCCAAACAAGCGTTTTCAGCCCGAGTGGAGCACATTTTGACTGTTTTTTTAAAAACATCATTGTACATTGAAATTTCTGCTTGCGTATGCTTTAGAAGCGAGAATTAAGAGGACTACATTCATTATTTCAGCTGAAAAATGCTTAGTTTATGATTTATAGTCAACATTAATGAAATGTTCCAAACAAGCGTTTTCAGCCCGAGTGGAGCACATTTTGACCCTTTTTTTAAAAACATCATTGTACATTGAAATTTCTGCTTGCGTATGCTTTAGAAGCAAGAATTAAGAGGACTACATTCATTATTTCAGCTGAAAAATGCTTAGTTTATGATTTATAGTCAACATTAATGTCATGTCCCAAACAAGCGTTTTCAGCCCGAGTGGAGCACATTTTGACTGTTTTTTTAAAAACATCATTGTACATTGAAATTTCTGCTTGCGTATGCTTTAGAAGCAAGAATTAAGAGGACTACATTCATTATTTCAGCTGAAAAATGCTTAGTTTATGATTTATAGTCAACATTAATGAAATGTTCCAAACAAGCGTTTTCAGCCCGAGTGGAGCACATTTTGACCCTTTTTTTAAAAACATCATTGTACATTGAAATTTCTGCTTGCGTATGCTTTAGAAGCAAGAATTAAGAGGACTACATTCATTATTTCAGCTGAAAAATGCTTAGTTTATGATTTATAGTCAACATTAATGTCATGTCCCAAATAAGCGTTTTCAGCCCGAGTGGAGCACATTTTGACTGTTTTTTTAAAAACATCATTGTACATTGAAATTTCTGCTTGCGTATGCTTTAGAAGCGAGAATTAAGAGGACTACATTCATTATTTCAGCTGAAAAATGCTTAGTTTATGATTTATAGTCAACATTAATGAAATGTCCCCAACAGCGTTTTCAGCCCGAGTGGAGCACATTTTGACTGTTTTTTTTAAAAACATCATTGTACATTGAAATTTCTGCTTGCGTATGCTTTAGAAGCAAGAATTAAGAGGACTACATTCATTATTTCAGCTGAAAAATGCTTAGTTTATGATTTATAGTCAACATTAATGAAATGTTCCAAACAAGCGTTTTCAGCCCGAGTGGAGCACATTTTGACCGTTTTTTTAAAAACATCATTGTACATTGAAATTTCTGTTTGTGTATGCTTTAGAAGCAAGAATTAAGAGGACTACATTCATTATTTCAGCTGAAAAATGCTTAGTTTATGATTTATAGTCAACATTAATGTAATGTCCCAAACAAGCGTTTTCAGCCCGAGTGGAGCACATTTTGACCGTTTTTTTAAAAACATCATTGTACATTGAAATTTCTGTTTGCGTATGCTTTAGAAGCAAGAATTAAGAGGACTACATTCATTATTTCAGCTGAAAAATGCTTAGTTTATGATTTATAGTCAACATTAATGAAATGTTCCAAACAAGCGTTTTCAGCCCGAGTGGAGCACATTTTGACTGTTTTTTTAAAAACATCATTGTACATTGAAATTTCTGCTTGCGTATGCTTTAGAAGCAAGAATTAAGAGGACTACATTCATTATTTCAGCTGAAAAATGCTTAGTTTATGATTTATAGTCAACATTAATGTAATGTCCCAAACAAGCGTTTTCAGCCCGAGTGGAGCACATTTTGACAGTTTTTTTAAAAACATCATTGTACATTGAAATTTCTGCTTGCGTATGCTTTAGAAGCAAGAATTAAGAGGACTACATTCATTATTTCAGCTGAAAAATGCTTAGTTTATGATTTATAGTCAACATTAATGAAATGTCCCCAACAGCGTTTTCAGCCCGAGTGGAGCACATTTTGACTGTTTTATTAAAAACATCATTGTACATTGAAATTTCTGCTTGCGTATGCTTTAGAAGCAAGAATTAAGAGGACTACATTCATTATTTCAGCTGAAAAATGCTTAGTTTTTGATTTGTAGTCAACATTAATGAAATGTCCCCAACAGCGTTTTCAGCCCGAGTGGAGCGCATTTTGACTGTTTTTTTTAAAAACATCATTGTACATTGAAATTTCTGCTTGCGTATGCTTTAGAAGCAAGAATTAAGAGGACTACATTCATTATTTCAGCTGAAAAATGCTTAGTTTATGATTTATAGTCAACATTAAGGAAATGTTCCGAACAAGCGTTTTCAGCCCGAGTGGAGCACATTTTGACCGTTTTTTTAAAAACATCATTGTACATTGAAATTTCTGCTTGCGTATGCTTTAGAAGCAAGAATTAAGAGGACTACATTCATTATTTCAGCTGAAAAATGCTTAGTTTATGATTTATAGTCAACATTAATGAAATGTCCCCAACAGCGTTTTCAGCCCGAGTGGAGCACATTTTGACAGTTTTTTTTAAAAACATCATTGTACATTGAAATTTCTGCTTGCGTATGCTTTAGAAGCAAGAATTAAGAGGACTACATTCATTATTTCAGCTGAAAAATGCTTAGTTTATGATTTATAGTCAACATTAATGAAATGTTCCAAACAAGCGTTTTCAGCCCGAGTGGAGCACATTTTGACCGTTTTTTTAAAAACATCATTGTACATTGAAATTTCTGTTTGTGTATGCTTTAGAAGCAAGAATTAAGAGGACTACATTCATTATTTCAGCTGAAAAATGCTTAGTTTATGATTTATAGTCAACATTAATGTAATGTCCCAAACAAGCGTTTTCAGCCCGAGTGGAGCACATTTTGACCGTTTTTTTAAAAACATCATTGTACATTGTAATTTCTGTTTGCGTATGCTTTAGAAGCAAGAATTAAGAGGACTACATTCATTATTTCAGCTGAAAAATGCTTAATTTATGATTTATAGTCAACATTAATGAAATGTCCCCAACAGCGTTTTCAGCCCGAGTGGAGCACATTTTGACTGTTTTTTTTAAAAACATCATTGTACATTGAAATTTCTGCTTGCGTATGCTTTAGAAGCAAGAATTAAGAGGACTACATTCATTATTTCAGCTGAAAAATGCTTAGTTTATGATTTATAGTCAACATTAATGAAATGTTCCAAACAAGCGTTTTCAGCCCGAGTGGAGCACATTTTGACCGTTTTTTTAAAAACATCATTGTACATTGAAATTTCTGTTTGTGTATGCTTTAGAAGCAAGAATTAAGAGGACTACATTCATTATTTCAGCTGAAAAATGCTTAGTTTATGATTTATAGTCAACATTAATGTAATGTCCCAAACAAGCGTTTTCAGCCCGAGTGGAGCACATTTTGACCGTTTTTTTAAAAACATCATTGTACATTGAAATTTCTGTTTGCGTATGCTTTAGAAGCAAGAATTAAGAGGACTACATTCATTATTTCAGCTGAAAAATGCTTAGTTTATGATTTATAGTCAACATTAATGTAATGTCCCAAACAAGCGTTTTCAGCCCGAGTGGAGCACATTTTGACTGTTTTTTTAAAAACATCATTGTACATTGAAATTTCTGCTTGCGTATGCTTTAGAAGCAAGAATTAAGAGGACTACATTCATTATTTCAGCTGAAAAATGCTTAGTTTATGATTTATAGTCAACATTAATGAAATGTTCCAAACAAGCGTTTTCAGCCCGAGTGGAGCACATTTTGACCGTTTTTTTAAAAACATCATTGTACATTGAAATTTCTGTTTGCGTATGCTTTAGAAGCAAGAATTAAGAGGACTACATTCATTATTTCAGCTGAAAAATGCTTAGTTTATGATTTATAGTCAACATTAATGTCATGTCCCAAACAAGCGTTTTCAGCCCGAGTGGAGCACATTTTGACTGTTTTTTTAAAAACATCATTGTATATTGAAATTTCTGCTTGCGTATGCTTTAGAAGCAAGAATTAAGAGGACTACATTCATTATTTCAGCTGAAAAATGCTTAGTTTATGATTTATAGTTAACATTAATGTCATGTCCCAAACAAGCGTTTTCAGCCCGAGTGGAGCACATTTTGACTGTTTTTTTAAAAACATCATTGTACATTGAAATTTCTGCTTGCGTATGCTTTAGAAGCGAGAATTAAGAGGACTACATTCATTATTTCAGCTGAAAAATGCTTAGTTTATGATTTATAGTCAACATTAATGAAATGTTCCAAACAAGCGTTTTCAGCCCGAGTGGAGCACATTTTGACCCTTTTTTTAAAAACATCATTGTACATTGAAATTTCTGCTTGCGTATGCTTTAGAAGCAAGAATTAAGAGGACTACATTCATTATTTCAGCTGAAAAATGCTTAGTTTATGATTTATAGTCAACATTAATGAAATGTCCCCAACAGCGTTTTCAGCCCGAGTGGAGCACATTTTGACCGTTTTTTTAAAAACATCATTGTACATTGTAATTTCTGTTTGCGTATGCTTTAGAAGCAAGAATTAAGAGGACTACATTCATTATTTCAGCTGAAAAATGCTTAATTTATGATTTATAGTCAACATTAATGAAATGTCCCCAACAGCGTTTTCAGCCCGAGTGGAGCACATTTTGACTGTTTTTTTTAAAAACATCATTGTACATTGAAATTTCTGCTTGCGTATGCTTTAGAAGCAAGAATTAAGAGGACTACATTCATTATTTCAGCTGAAAAATGCTTAGTTTATGATTTATAGTCAACATTAATGTCATGTCCCAAACAAGCGTTTTCAGCCCGAGTGGAGCACATTTTGACTGTTTTTTTAAAAACATCATTGTACATTGAAATTTCTGCTTGCGTATGCTTTAGAAGCAAGAATTAAGAGGACTACATTCATTATTTCAGCTGAAAAATGCTTAGTTTATGATTTATAGTTAACATTAATGTCATGTCCCAAACAAGCGTTTTCAGCCCGAGTGGAGCACATTTTGACTGTTTTTTTAAAAACATCATTGTACATTGAAATTTCTGCTTGCGTATGCTTTAGAAGCGAGAATTAAGAGGACTACATTCATTATTTCAGCTGAAAAATGCTTAGTTTATGATTTATAGTCAACATTAATGAAATGTTCCAAACAAGCGTTTTCAGCCCGAGTGGAGCACATTTTGACCCTTTTTTTAAAAACATCATTGTACATTGAAATTTCTGCTTGCGTATGCTTTAGAAGCAAGAATTAAGAGGACTACATTCATTATTTCAGCTGAAAAATGCTTAGTTTATGATTTATAGTCAACATTAATGTAATGTCCCAAACAAGCGTTTTCAGCCCGAGTGGAGCACATTTTGACCGTTTTTTTAAAAACATCATTGTACATTGAAATTTCTGTTTGCGTATGCTTTAGAAGCAAGAATTAAGAGGACTACATTCATTATTTCAGCTGAAAAATGCTTAGTTTATGATTTATAGTCAACATTAATGTAATGTCCCAAACAAGCGTTTTCAGCCCGAGTGGAGCACATTTTGACTGTTTTTTTAAAAACATCATTGTACATTGAAATTTCTGCTTGCGTATGCTTTAGAAGCAAGAATTAAGAGGACTACATTCATTATTTCAGCTGAAAAATGCTTAGTTTATGATTTATAGTCAACATTAATGAAATGTTCCAAACAAGCGTTTTCAGCCCGAGTGGAGCACATTTTGACCGTTTTTTTAAAAACATCATTGTACATTGAAATTTCTGCTTGCGTATGCTTTAGAAGCAAGAATTAAGAGGACTACATTCATTATTTCAGCTGAAAAATGCTTAGTTTATGATTTATAGTCAACATTAATGTCATGTCCCAAACAAGCGTTTTCAGCCCGAGTGGAGCACATTTTGACTGTTTTTTTAAAAACATCATTGTATATTGAAATTTCTGCTTGCGTATGCTTTAGAAGCAAGAATTAAGAGGACTACATTCATTATTTCAGCTGAAAAATGCTTAGTTTATGATTTATAGTTAACATTAATGTCATGTCCCAAACAAGCGTTTTCAGCCCGAGTGGAGCACATTTTGACTGTTTTTTTAAAAACATCATTGTACATTGAAATTTCTGCTTGCGTATGCTTTAGAAGCGAGAATTAAGAGGACTACATTCATTATTTCAGCTGAAAAATGCTTAGTTTATGATTTATAGTCAACATTAATGAAATGTTCCAAACAAGCGTTTTCAGCCCGAGTGGAGCACATTTTGACCCTTTTTTTAAAAACATCATTGTACATTGAAATTTCTGCTTGCGTATGCTTTAGAAGCAAGAATTAAGAGGACTACATTCATTATTTCAGCTGAAAAATGCTTAGTTTATGATTTATAGTCAACATTAATGTCATGTCCCAAACAAGCGTTTTCAGCCCGAGTGGAGCACATTTTGACTGTTTTTTTAAAAACATCATTGTACATTGAAATTTCTGCTTGCGTATGCTTTAGAAGCAAGAATTAAGAGGACTACATTCATTATTTCAGCTGAAAAATGCTTAGTTTATGATTTATAGTCAACATTAATGAAATGTTCCAAACAAGCGTTTTCAGCCCGAGTGGAGCACATTTTGACCCTTTTTTTAAAAACATCATTGTACATTGAAATTTCTGCTTGCGTATGCTTTAGAAGCAAGAATTAAGAGGACTACATTCATTATTTCAGCTGAAAAATGCTTAGTTTATGATTTATAGTCAACATTAATGTCATGTCCCAAATAAGCGTTTTCAGCCCGAGTGGAGCACATTTTGACTGTTTTTTTAAAAACATCATTGTACATTGAAATTTCTGCTTGCGTATGCTTTAGAAGCGAGAATTAAGAGGACTACATTCATTATTTCAGCTGAAAAATGCTTAGTTTATGATTTATAGTCAACATTAATGAAATGTCCCCAACAGCGTTTTCAGCCCGAGTGGAGCACATTTTGACTGTTTTTTTTAAAAACATCATTGTACATTGAAATTTCTGCTTGCGTATGCTTTAGAAGCAAGAATTAAGAGGACTACATTCATTATTTCAGCTGAAAAATGCTTAGTTTATGATTTATAGTCAACATTAATGAAATGTTCCAAACAAGCGTTTTCAGCCCGAGTGGAGCACATTTTGACCGTTTTTTTAAAAACATCATTGTACATTGAAATTTCTGTTTGTGTATGCTTTAGAAGCAAGAATTAAGAGGACTACATTCATTATTTCAGCTGAAAAATGCTTAGTTTATGATTTATAGTCAACATTAATGTAATGTCCCAAACAAGCGTTTTCAGCCCGAGTGGAGCACATTTTGACCGTTTTTTTAAAAACATCATTGTACATTGAAATTTCTGTTTGCGTATGCTTTAGAAGCAAGAATTAAGAGGACTACATTCATTATTTCAGCTGAAAAATGCTTAGTTTATGATTTATAGTCAACATTAATGTAATGTCCCAAACAAGCGTTTTCAGCCCGAGTGGAGCACATTTTGACTGTTTTTTTAAAAACATCATTGTACATTGAAATTTCTGTTTGCGTATGCTTTAGAAGCAAGAATTAAGAGGACTACATTCATTATTTCAGCTGAAAAATGCTTAGTTTATGATTTATAGTCAACATTAATGTAATGTCCCAAACAAGCGTTTTCAGCCCGAGTGGAGCACATTTTGACTGTTTTTTTAAAAACATCATTGTACATTGAAATTTCTGCTTGCGTATGCTTTAGAAGCAAGAATTAAGAGGACTACATTCATTATTTCAGCTGAAAAATGCTTAGTTTATGATTTATAGTCAACATTAATGAAATGTTCCAAACAAGCGTTTTCAGCCCGAGTGGAGCACATTTTGACCGTTTTTTTAAAAACATCATTGTACATTGAAATTTCTGCTTGCGTATGCTTTAGAAGCAAGAATTAAGAGGACTACATTCATTATTTCAGCTGAAAAATGCTTAGTTTATGATTTATAGTCAACATTAATGTCATGTCCCAAACAAGCGTTTTCAGCCCGAGTGGAGCACATTTTGACTGTTTTTTTAAAAACATCATTGTATATTGAAATTTCTGCTTGCGTATGCTTTAGAAGCAAGAATTAAGAGGACTACATTCATTATTTCAGCTGAAAAATGCTTAGTTTATGATTTATAGTTAACATTAATGTCATGTCCCAAACAAGCGTTTTCAGCCCGAGTGGAGCACATTTTGACTGTTTTTTTAAAAACATCATTGTACATTGAAATTTCTGCTTGCGTATGCTTTAGAAGCGAGAATTAAGAGGACTACATTCATTATTTCAGCTGAAAAATGCTTAGTTTATGATTTATAGTCAACATTAATGAAATGTTCCAAACAAGCGTTTTCAGCCCGAGTGGAGCACATTTTGACCCTTTTTTTAAAAACATCATTGTACATTGAAATTTCTGCTTGCGTATGCTTTAGAAGCAAGAATTAAGAGGACTACATTCATTATTTCAGCTGAAAAATGCTTAGTTTATGATTTATAGTCAACATTAATGTCATGTCCCAAACAAGCGTTTTCAGCCCGAGTGGAGCACATTTTGACTGTTTTTTTAAAAACATCATTGTACATTGAAATTTCTGCTTGCGTATGCTTTAGAAGCAAGAATTAAGAGGACTACATTCATTATTTCAGCTGAAAAATGCTTAGTTTATGATTTATAGTCAACATTAATGAAATGTTCCAAACAAGCGTTTTCAGCCCGAGTGGAGCACATTTTGACCCTTTTTTTAAAAACATCATTGTACATTGAAATTTCTGCTTGCGTATGCTTTAGAAGCAAGAATTAAGAGGACTACATTCATTATTTCAGCTGAAAAATGCTTAGTTTATGATTTATAGTCAACATTAATGTCATGTCCCAAATAAGCGTTTTCAGCCCGAGTGGAGCACATTTTGACTGTTTTTTTAAAAACATCATTGTACATTGAAATTTCTGCTTGCGTATGCTTTAGAAGCGAGAATTAAGAGGACTACATTCATTATTTCAGCTGAAAAATGCTTAGTTTATGATTTATAGTCAACATTAATGAAATGTCCCCAACAGCGTTTTCAGCCCGAGTGGAGCACATTTTGACTGTTTTTTTTAAAAACATCATTGTACATTGAAATTTCTGCTTGCGTATGCTTTAGAAGCAAGAATTAAGAGGACTACATTCATTATTTCAGCTGAAAAATGCTTAGTTTATGATTTATAGTCAACATTAATGAAATGTTCCAAACAAGCGTTTTCAGCCCGAGTGGAGCACATTTTGACCGTTTTTTTAAAAACATCATTGTACATTGAAATTTCTGTTTGTGTATGCTTTAGAAGCAAGAATTAAGAGGACTACATTCATTATTTCAGCTGAAAAATGCTTAGTTTATGATTTATAGTCAACATTAATGTAATGTCCCAAACAAGCGTTTTCAGCCCGAGTGGAGCACATTTTGACCGTTTTTTTAAAAACATCATTGTACATTGAAATTTCTGTTTGCGTATGCTTTAGAAGCAAGAATTAAGAGGACTACATTCATTATTTCAGCTGAAAAATGCTTAGTTTATGATTTATAGTCAACATTAATGTAATGTCCCAAACAAGCGTTTTCAGCCCGAGTGGAGCACATTTTGACTGTTTTTTTAAAAACATCATTGTACATTGAAATTTCTGCTTGCGTATGCTTTAGAAGCAAGAATTAAGAGGACTACATTCATTATTTCAGCTGAAAAATGCTTAGTTTATGATTTATAGTCAACATTAATGAAATGTTCCAAACAAGCGTTTTCAGCCCGAGTGGAGCACATTTTGACCGTTTTTTTAAAAACATCATTGTACATTGAAATTTCTGCTTGCGTATGCTTTAGAAGCAAGAATTAAGAGGACTACATTCATTATTTCAGCTGAAAAATGCTTAGTTTATGATTTATAGTCAACATTAATGTCATGTCCCAAACAAGCGTTTTCAGCCCGAGTGGAGCACATTTTGACTGTTTTTTTAAAAACATCATTGTACATTGAAATTTCTGCTTGCGTATGCTTTAGAAGCAAGAATTAAGAGGACTACATTCATTATTTCAGCTGAAAAATGCTTAGTTTATGATTTATAGTTAACATTAATGTCATGTCCCAAACAAGCGTTTTCAGCCCGAGTGGAGCACATTTTGACTGTTTTTTTAAAAACATCATTGTACATTGAAATTTCTGCTTGCGTATGCTTTAGAAGCGAGAATTAAGAGGACTACATTCATTATTTCAGCTGAAAAATGCTTAGTTTATGATTTATAGTCAACATTAATGAAATGTTCCAAACAAGCGTTTTCAGCCCGAGTGGAGCACATTTTGACCCTTTTTTTAAAAACATCATTGTACATTGAAATTTCTGCTTGCGTATGCTTTAGAAGCAAGAATTAAGAGGACTACATTCATTATTTCAGCTGAAAAATGCTTAGTTTATGATTTATAGTCAACATTAATGTCATGTCCCAAACAAGCGTTTTCAGCCCGAGTGGAGCACATTTTGACTGTTTTTTTAAAAACATCATTGTACATTGAAATTTCTGCTTGCGTATGCTTTAGAAGCAAGAATTAAGAGGACTACATTCATTATTTCAGCTGAAAAATGCTTAGTTTTTGATTTGTAGTCAACATTAATGAAATGTCCCCAACAGCGTTTTCAGCCCGAGTGGAGCGCATTTTGACTGTTTTTTTTAAAAACATCATTGTACATTGAAATTTCTGCTTGCGTATGCTTTAGAAGCAAGAATTAAGAGGACTACATTCATTATTTCAGCTGAAAAATGCTTAGTTTATGATTTATAGTCAACATTAATGTCATGTCCCAAACAAGCGTTTTCAGCCCGAGTGGAGCACATTTTGACTGTTTTTTTAAAAACATCATTGTACATTGAAATTTCTGCTTGCGTATGCTTTAGAAGCAAGAATTAAGAGGACTACATTCATTATTTCAGCTGAAAAATGCTTAGTTTATGATTTATAGTTAACATTAATGTCATGTCCCAAACAAGCGTTTTCAGCCCGAGTGGAGCACATTTTGACTGTTTTTTTAAAAACATCATTGTACATTGAAATTTCTGCTTGCGTATGCTTTAGAAGCGAGAATTAAGAGGACTACATTCATTATTTCAGCTGAAAAATGCTTAGTTTATGATTTATAGTCAACATTAATGTCATGTCCCAAACAAGCGTTTTCAGCCCGAGTGGAGCACATTTTGACTGTTTTTTTAAAAACATCATTGTACATTGAAATTTCTGCTTGCGTATGCTTTAGAAGCGAGAATTAAGAGGACTACATTCATTATTTCAGCTGAAAAATGCTTAGTTTATGATTTATAGTCAACATTAATGAAATGTTCCAAACAAGCGTTTTCAGCCCGAGTGGAGCACATTTTGACCGTTTTTTTAAAAACATCATTGTACATTGAAATTTCTGCTTGCGTATGCTTTAGAAGCAAGAATTAAGAGGACTACATTCATTATTTCAGCTGAAAAATGCTTAGTTTATGATTTATAGTCAACATTAATGTCATGTCCCAAACAAGCGTTTTCAGCCCGAGTGGAGCACATTTTGACTGTTTTTTTAAAAACATCATTGTACATTGAAATTTCTGCTTGCGTATGCTTTAGAAGCAAGAATTAAGAGGACTACATTCATTATTTCAGCTGAAAAATGCTTAGTTTATGATTTATAGTTAACATTAATGTCATGTCCCAAACAAGCGTTTTCAGCCCGAGTGGAGCACATTTTGACTGTTTTTTTAAAAACATCATTGTACATTGAAATTTCTGCTTGCGTATGCTTTAGAAGCGAGAATTAAGAGGACTACATTCATTATTTCAGCTGAAAAATGCTTAGTTTATGATTTATAGTCAATATTAATGTCATGTCCCAAACAAGCGTTTTCAGCCCGAGTGGAGCACATTTTGACTGTTTTTTTAAAAACATCATTGTACATTGAAATTTCTGCTTGCGTATGCTTTAGAAGCAAGAATTAAGAGGACTACATTCATTATTTCAGCTGAAAAATGCTTAGTTTATGATTTATAGTTAACATTAATGTCATGTCCCAAACAAGCGTTTTCAGCCCGAGTGGAGCACATTTTGACTGTTTTTTTAAAAACATCATTGTACATTGAAATTTCTGCTTGCGTATGCTTTAGAAGCGAGAATTAAGAGGACTACATTCATTATTTCAGCTGAAAAATGCTTAGTTTATGATTTATAGTCAACATTAATGAAATGTCCCCAACAGCGTTTTCAGCCCGAGTGGAGCACATTTTGACTGTTTTTTTTAAAAACATCATTGTACATTGAAATTTCTGCTTGCGTATGCTTTAGAAGCAAGAATTAAGAGGACTACATTCATTATTTCAGCTGAAAAATGCTTAGTTTATGATTTATAGTCAACATTAATGAAATGTTCCAAACAAGCGTTTTCAGCCCGAGTGGAGCACATTTTGACCGTTTTTTTAAAAACATCATTGTACATTGAAATTTCTGTTTGTGTATGCTTTAGAAGCAAGAATTAAGAGGACTACATTCATTATTTCAGCTGAAAAATGCTTAGTTTATGATTTATAGTCAACATTAATGTAATGTCCCAAACAAGCGTTTTCAGCCCGAGTGGAGCACATTTTGACCGTTTTTTTAAAAACATCATTGTACATTGAAATTTCTGTTTGCGTATGCTTTAGAAGCAAGAATTAAGAGGACTACATTCATTATTTCAGCTGAAAAATGCTTAGTTTATGATTTATAGTCAACATTAATGTAATGTCCCAAACAAGCGTTTTCAGCCCGAGTGGAGCACATTTTGACTGTTTTTTTAAAAACATCATTGTACATTGAAATTTCTGCTTGCGTATGCTTTAGAAGCAAGAATTAAGAGGACTACATTCATTATTTCAGCTGAAAAATGCTTAGTTTATGATTTATAGTCAACATTAATGAAATGTTCCAAACAAGCGTTTTCAGCCCGAGTGGAGCACATTTTGACCGTTTTTTTAAAAACATCATTGTACATTGAAATTTCTGCTTGCGTATGCTTTAGAAGCAAGAATTAAGAGGACTACATTCATTATTTCAGCTGAAAAATGCTTAGTTTATGATTTATAGTCAACATTAATGTCATGTCCCAAACAAGCGTTTTCAGCCCGAGTGGAGCACATTTTGACTGTTTTTTTAAAAACATCATTGTACATTGAAATTTCTGCTTGCGTATGCTTTAGAAGCAAGAATTAAGAGGACTACATTCATTATTTCAGCTGAAAAATGCTTAGTTTATGATTTATAGTTAACATTAATGTCATGTCCCAAACAAGCGTTTTCAGCCCGAGTGGAGCACATTTTGACTGTTTTTTTAAAAACATCATTGTACATTGAAATTTCTGCTTGCATATGCTTTAGAAGCGAGAATTAAGAGGACTACATTCATTATTTCAGCTGAAAAATGCTTAGTTTATGATTTATAGTCAACATTAATGAAATGTTCCAAACAAGCGTTTTCAGCCCGAGTGGAGCACATTTTGACCCTTTTTTTAAAAACATCATTGTACATTGAAATTTCTGCTTGCGTATGCTTTAGAAGCAAGAATTAAGAGGACTACATTCATTATTTCAGCTGAAAAATGCTTAGTTTATGATTTATAGTCAACATTAATGTCATGTCCCAAACAAGCGTTTTCAGCCCGAGTGGAGCACATTTTGACTGTTTTTTTAAAAACATCATTGTACATTGAAATTTCTGCTTGCGTATGCTTTAGAAGCAAGAATTAAGAGGACTACATTCATTATTTCAGCTGAAAAATGCTTAGTTTATGATTTATAGTCAACATTAATGAAATGTCCCCAACAGCGTTTTCAGCCCGAGTGGAGCACATTTTGACTGTTTTTTTAAAAACATCATTGTACATTGAAATTTCTGCTTGCGTATGCTTTAGAAGCAAGAATTAAGAGGACTACATTCATTATTTCAGCTGAAAAATGCTTAGTTTATGATTTATAGTCAACATTAATGTAATGTCCCAAACAAGCGTTTTCAGCCCGAGTGGAGCACATTTTGACTGTTTTTTTAAAAACATCATTGTACATTGAAATTTCTGCTTGCGTATGCTTTAGAAGCAAGAATTAAGAGGACTACATTCATTATTTCAGCTGAAAAATGCTTAGTTTATGATTTATAGTCAACATTAATGAAATGTCCCCAACAGCGTTTTCAGCCCGAGTGGAGCACATTTTGACTGTTTTTTTAAAAACATCATTGTACATTGAAATTTCTGCTTGCGTATGCTTTAGAAGCAAGAATTAAGAGGACTACATTCATTATTTCAGCTGAAAAATGCTTAGTTTTTGATTTGTAGTCAACATTAATGAAATGTCCCCAACAGCGTTTTCAGCCCGAGTGGAGCGCATTTTGACTGTTTTTTTTAAAAACATCATTGTACATTGAAATTTCTGCTTGCGTATGCTTTAGAAGCAAGAATTAAGAGGACTACATTCATTATTTCAGCTGAAAAATGCTTAGTTTATGATTTATAGTCAACATTAATGTCATGTCCCAAACAAGCGTTTTCAGCCCGAGTGGAGCACATTTTGACTGTTTTTTTAAAAACATCATTGTACATTGAAATTTCTGCTTGCGTATGCTTTAGAAGCAAGAATTAAGAGGACTTCATTCATTATTTCAGCTGAAAAATGCTTAGTTTATGATTTATAGTTAACATTAATGTCATGTCCCAAACAAGCGTTTTCAGCCCGAGTGGAGCACATTTTGACTGTTTTTTTAAAAACATCATTGTACATTGAAATTTCTGCTTGCGTATGCTTTAGAAGCGAGAATTAAGAGGACTACATTCATTATTTCAGCTGAAAAATGCTTAGTTTATGATTTATAGTCAACATTAATGAAATGTTCCAAACAAGCGTTTTCAGCCCGAGTGGAGCACATTTTGACCCTTTTTTTAAAAACATCATTGTACATTGAAATTTCTGCTTGCGTATGCTTTAGAAGCAAGAATTAAGAGGACTACATTCATTATTTCAGCTGAAAAATGCTTAGTTTATGATTTATAGTCAACATTAATGTCATGTCCCAAACAAGCGTTTTCAGCCCGAGTGGAGCACATTTTGACTGTTTTTTTAAAAACATCATTGTACATTGAAATTTCTGCTTGCGTATGCTTTAGAAGCAAGAATTAAGAGGACTACATTCATTATTTCAGCTGAAAAATGCTTAGTTTTTGATTTGTAGTCAACATTAATGAAATGTCCCCAACAGCGTTTTCAGCCCGAGTGGAGCGCATTTTGACTGTTTTTTTTAAAAACATCATTGTACATTGAAATTTCTGCTTGCGTATGCTTTAGAAGCAAGAATTAAGAGGACTACATTCATTATTTCAGCTGAAAAATGCTTAGTTTATGATTTATAGTCAACATTAATGTCATGTCCCAAACAAGCGTTTTCAGCCCGAGTGGAGCACATTTTGACTGTTTTTTTAAAAACATCATTGTACATTGAAATTTCTGCTTGCGTATGCTTTAGAAGCAAGAATTAAGAGGACTACATTCATTATTTCAGCTGAAAAATGCTTAGTTTATGATTTATAGTTAACATTAATGTCATGTCCCAAACAAGCGTTTTCAGCCCGAGTGGAGCACATTTTGACTGTTTTTTTAAAAACATCATTGTACATTGAAATTTCTGCTTGCGTATGCTTTAGAAGCGAGAATTAAGAGGACTACATTCATTATTTCAGCTGAAAAATGCTTAGTTTATGATTTATAGTCAACATTAATGAAATGTTCCAAACAAGCGTTTTCAGCCCGAGTGGAGCACATTTTGACCCTTTTTTTAAAAACATCATTGTACATTGAAATTTCTGCTTGCGTATGCTTTAGAAGCAAGAATTAAGAGGACTACATTCATTATTTCAGCTGAAAAATGCTTAGTTTATGATTTATAGTCAACATTAATGTCATGTCCCAAACAAGCGTTTTCAGCCCGAGTGGAGCACATTTTGACTGTTTTTTTAAAAACATCATTGTACATTGAAATTTCTGCTTGCGTATGCTTTAGAAGCAAGAATTAAGAGGACTACATTCATTATTTCAGCTGAAAAATGCTTAGTTTATGATTTATAGTCAACATTAATGAAATGTCCCCAACAGCGTTTTCAGCCCGAGTGGAGCACATTTTGACTGTTTTTTTAAAAACATCATTGTACATTGAAATTTCTGCTTGCGTATGCTTTAGAAGCAAGAATTAAGAGGACTACATTCATTATTTCAGCTGAAAAATGCTTAGTTTTTGATTTGTAGTCAACATTAATGAAATGTCCCCAACAGCGTTTTCAGCCCGAGTGGAGCGCATTTTGACTGTTTTTTTTAAAAACATCATTGTACATTGAAATTTCTGCTTGCGTATGCTTTAGAAGCAAGAATTAAGAGGACTACATTCATTATTTCAGCTGAAAAATGCTTAGTTTATGATTTATAGTCAACATTAAGGAAATGTTCCGAACAAGCGTTTTCAGCCCGAGTGGAGCACATTTTGACCGTTTTTTTAAAAACATCATTGTACATTGAAATTTCTGTTTGCGTATGCTTTAGAAGCAAGAATTAAGAGGACTACATTCATTATTTCAACTGAAAAATGCTTAGTTTATGATTTATAGTCAACATTAATGTAATGTCCCAAACAAGCGTTTTCAGCCCGAGTGGAGCACATTTTGACTGTTTTTTTAAAAACATCATTGTACATTGAAATTTCTGCTTGCGTATGCTTTAGAAGCAAGAATTAAGATGACTACATTCATTATTTCAGCTGAAAAATGCTTAGTTTATGATTTATAGTCAACATTAATGAAATGTCCCCAACAGCGTTTTCAGCCCGAGTGGAGCACATTTTGACTGTTTTTTTAAAAACATCATTGTACATTGAAATTTCTGCTTGCGTATGCTTTAGAAGCAAGAATTAAGAGGACTACATTCATTATTTCAGCTGAAAAATGCTTAGTTTTTGATTTGTAGTCAACATTAATGAAATGTCCCCAACAGCGTTTTCAGCCCGAGTGGAGCGCATTTTGACTGTTTTTTTTAAAAACATCATTGTACATTGAAATTTCTGCTTGCGTATGCTTTAGAAGCAAGAATTAAGAGGACTACATTCATTATTTCAGCTGAAAAATGCTTAGTTTATGATTTATAGTCAACATTAAGGAAATGTTCCGAACAAGCGTTTTCAGCCCGAGTGGAGCACATTTTGACTGTTTTTTTTAAAAACATCATTGTACATTGAAATTTCTGCTTGCGTATGCTTTAGAAGCAAGAATTAAGAGGACTACATTCATTATTTCAGCTGAAAAATGCTTAGTTTATGATTTATAGTCAACATTAAGGAAATGTTCCGAACAAGCGTTTTCAGCCCGAGTGGAGCACATTTTGACCCTTTTTTTAAAAACATCATTGTACATTGAAATTTCTGCTTGCGTATGCTTTAGAAGCAAGAATTAAGAGGACTACATTCATTATTTCAGCTGAAAAATGCTTAGTTTATGATTTATAGTCAACATTAATGAAATGTCCCCAACAGCGTTTTCAGCCCGAGTGGAGCACATTTTGACTGTTTTTTTAAAAACATCATTGTACATTGAAATTTCTGCTTGCGTATGCTTTAGAAGCGAGAATTAAGAGGACTACATTCATTATTTCAGCTGAAAAATGCTTAGTTTATGATTTATAGTCAACATTAATGAAATGTCCCCAACAGCGTTTTCAGCCCGAGTGGAGCACATTTTGACTGTTTTTTTTAAAAACATCATTGTACATTGAAATTTCTGCTTGCGTATGCTTTAGAAGCAAGAATTAAGAGGACTACATTCATTATTTCAGCTGAAAAATGCTTAGTTTATGATTTATAGTCAACATTAATGAAATGTTCCAAACAAGCGTTTTCAGCCCGAGTGGAGCACATTTTGACCGTTTTTTTAAAAACATCATTGTACATTGAAATTTCTGTTTGTGTATGCTTTAGAAGCAAGAATTAAGAGGACTACATTCATTATTTCAGCTGAAAAATGCTTAGTTTATGATTTATAGTCAACATTAATGTAATGTCCCAAACAAGCGTTTTCAGCCCGAGTGGAGCACATTTTGACTGTTTTTTTAAAAACATCATTGTACATTGAAATTTCTGCTTGCGTATGCTTTAGAAGCAAGAATTAAGAGGACTACATTCATTATTTCAGCTGAAAAATGCTTAGTTTATGATTTATAGTCAACATTAATGTAATGTCCCAAACAAGCGTTTTCAGCCCGAGTGGAGCACATTTTGACTGTTTTTTTAAAAACATCATTGTACATTGAAATTTCTGCTTGCGTATGCTTTAGAAGCAAGAATTAAGAGGACTACATTCATTATTTCAGCTGAAAAATGCTTAGTTTTTGATTTATAGTCAACATTAATGAAATGTTCCAAACAAGCGTTTTCAGCCCGAGTGGAGCACATTTTGACCGTTTTTTTAAAAACATCATTGTACATTGAAATTTCTGCTTGCGTATGCTTTAGAAGCAAGAATTAAGAGGACTACATTCATTATTTCAGCTGAAAAATGCTTAGTTTATGATTTATAGTCAACATTAATGTCATGTCCCAAACAAGCGTTTTCAGCCCGAGTGGAGCACATTTTGACTGTTTTTTTAAAAACATCATTGTACATTGAAATTTCTGCTTGCGTATGCTTTAGAAGCAAGAATTAAGAGGACTACATTCATTATTTCAGCTGAAAAATGCTTAGTTTATGATTTATAGTTAACATTAATGTCATGTCCCAAACAAGCGTTTTCAGCCCGAGTGGAGCACATTTTGACTGTTTTTTTAAAAACATCATTGTACATTGAAATTTCTGCTTGCGTATGCTTTAGAAGCGAGAATTAAGAGGACTACATTCATTATTTCAGCTGAAAAATGCTTAGTTTATGATTTATAGTCAACATTAATGAAATGTTCCAAACAAGCGTTTTCAGCCCGAGTGGAGCACATTTTGACCCTTTTTTTAAAAACATCATTGTACATTGAAATTTCTGCTTGCGTATGCTTTAGAAGCAAGAATTAAGAGGACTACATTCATTATTTCAGCTGAAAAATGCTTAGTTTATGATTTATAGTCAACATTAATGTCATGTCCCAAACAAGCGTTTTCAGCCCGAGTGGAGCACATTTTGACTGTTTTTTTAAAAACATCATTGTACATTGAAATTTCTGCTTGCGTATGCTTTAGAAGCAAGAATTAAGAGGACTACATTCATTATTTCAGCTGAAAAATGCTTAGTTTATGATTTATAGTCAACATTAATGAAATGTCCCCAACAGCGTTTTCAGCCCGAGTGGAGCACATTTTGACTGTTTTTTTAAAAAACATCATTGTACATTGAAATTTCTGCTTGCGTATGCTTTAGAAGCAAGAATTAAGAGGACTACATTCATTATTTCAGCTGAAAAATGCTTAGTTTTTGATTTGTAGTCAACATTAATGAAATGTCCCCAACAGCGTTTTCAGCCCGAGTGGAGCGCATTTTGACTGTTTTTTTTTAAAACATCATTGTACATTGAAATTTCTGCTTGCGTATGCTTTAGAAGCAAGAATTAAGAGGACTACATTCATTATTTCAGCTGAAAAATGCTTAGTTTATGATTTATAGTCAACATTAAGGAAATGTTCCGAACAAGCGTTTTCAGCCCGAGTGGAGCACATTTTGACCGTTTTTTTAAAAACATCATTGTACATTGAAATTTCTGTTTGCGTATGCTTTAGAAGCAAGAATTAAGAGGACTACATTCATTATTTCAGCTGAAAAATGCTTAGTTTATGATTTATAGTCAACATTAATGTAATGTCCCAAACAAGCGTTTTCAGCCCGAGTGGAGCACATTTTGACTGTTTTTTTAAAAACATCATTGTACATTGAAATTTCTGCTTGCGTATGCTTTAGAAGCAAGAATTAAGAGGACTACATTCATTATTTCAGCTGAAAAATGCTTAGTTTATGATTTATAGTCAACATTAATGAAATGTCCCCAACAGCGTTTTCAGCCCGAGTGGAGCACATTTTGACTGTTTTTTTAAAAACATCATTGTACATTGAAATTTCTGCTTGCGTATGCTTTAGAAGCAAGAATTAAGAGGACTACATTCATTATTTCAGCTGAAAAATGCTTAGTTTTTGATTTGTAGTCAACATTAATGAAATGTCCCCAACAGCGTTTTCAGCCCGAGTGAAGCGCATTTTGACTGTTTTTTTTAAAAACATCATTGTACATTGAAATTTCTGCTTGCGTATGCTTTAGAAGCAAGAATTAAGAGGACTACATTCATTATTTCAGCTGAAAAATGCTTAGTTTATGATTTATAGTCAACATTAAGGAAATGTTCCGAACAAGCGTTTTCAGCCCGAGTGGAGCACATTTTGACTGTTTTTTTTAAAAACATCATTGTACATTGAAATTTCTGCTTGCGTATGCTTTAGAAGCAAGAATTAAGAGGACTACATTCATTATTTCAGCTGAAAAATGCTTAGTTTATGATTTATAGTCAACATTAAGGAAATGTTCCGAACAAGCGTTTTCAGCCCGAGTGGAGCACATTTTGACCGTTTTTTTAAAAACATCATTGTACATTGAAATTTCTGTTTGCGTATGCTTTAGAAGCAAGAATTAAGAGGACTACATTCATTATTTCAGCTGAAAAATGCTTAGTTTATGATTTATAGTCAACATTAATGTCATGTCCCAAACAAGCGTTTTCAGCCCGAGTGGAGCACATTTTGACTGTTTTTTTAAAAACATCATTGTACATTGAAATTTCTGCTTGCGTATGCTTTAGAAGCAAGAATTAAGAGGACTACATTCATTATTTCAGCTGAAAAATGCTTAGTTTATGATTTATAGTCAACATTAATGAAATGTCCCCAACAGCGTTTTCAGCCCGAGTGGAGCACATTTTGACTGTTTTTTTAAAAACATCATTGTACATTGAAATTTCTGCTTGCGTATGCTTTAGAAGCAAGAATTAAGAGGACTACATTCATTATTTCAGCTGAAAAATGCTTAGTTTTTGATTTGTAGTCAACATTAATGAAATGTCCCCAACAGCGTTTTCAGCCCGAGTGGAGCGCATTTTGACTGTTTTTTTTAAAAACATCATTGTACATTGAAATTTCTGCTTGCGTATGCTTTAGAAGCAAGAATTAAGAGGACTACATTCATTATTTCAGCTGAAAAATGCTTAGTTTATGATTTATAGTCAACATTAAGGAAATGTTCCGAACAAGCGTTTTCAGCCCGAGTGGAGCACATTTTGACTGTTTTTTTTAAAAACATCATTGTACATTGAAATTTCTGCTTGCGTATGCTTTAGAAGCAAGAATTAAGAGGACTACATTCATTATTTCAGCTGAAAAATGCTTAGTTTATGATTTATAGTCAACATTAAGGAAATGTTCCGAACAAGCGTTTTCAGCCCGAGTGGAGCACATTTTGACCGTTTTTTTAAAAACATCATTGTACATTGAAATTTCTGCTTGCGTATGCTTTAGAAGCAAGAATTAAGAGGACTACATTCATTATTTCAGCTGAAAAATGCTTAGTTTATGATTTATAGTCAACATTAATTAAATGTCCCCAACAGCGTTTTCAGCCCGAGTGGAGCACATTTTGACTGATTTTTTTAAAAACATCATTGTACATTGAAATTTCTGCTTGCGTATGCTTTAGAAGCAAGAATTAAGAGGACTACATTCATTATTTCAGCTGAAAAATGCTTAGTTTATGATTTATAGTCAACATTAATGAAATGTTCCAAACAAGCGTTTTCAGCCCGAGTGGAGCACATTTTGACCGTTTTTTTAAAAACATCATTGTACATTGAAATTTCTGCTTGCGTATGCTTTAGAAGCAAAAATTAAGAGGACTACATTCATTATTCCAGCTGAAAAATGCTTAGTTTATGATTTATAGTCAACATTAATGAAATGTCCCCAACAGCGTTTTCAGCCCGAGTGGAGCACATTTTGACTGTTTTTTTAAAAACATCATTGTACATTGAAATTTCTGCTTGCGTATGCTTTAGAAGCAAGAATTAAGAGGACTGCATTCAATATTTCAGCTGAAAAATGCTTAGTTTATGATTTATAGTCAACATTAATGAAATGTTCCAAACAAGCGTTTTCAGCCCGAGTGGAGCACATTTTGACCCTTTTTTTAAAAACATCATTGTACATTGAAATTTCTGCTTGCGTATGCTTTAGAAGCAAGAATTAAGAGGACTACATTCATTATCTCAGCTGAAAAATGCTTAGTTTATGATTTATAGTCAACATTAATGTCATGTCCCAAACAAGCGTTTTCAGCCCGAGTGGAGCACATTTTGACTGTTTTTTTAAAAACATCATTGTACATTGAAATTTCTGCTTGCGTATGCTTTAGAAGCAAGAATTAAGAGGACTACATTCATTATTTCAGCTGAAAAATGCTTAGTTTATGATTTATAGTCAACATTAATGAAATGTTCCAAACAAGCGTTTTCAGCCCGAGTGGAGCACATTTTGACCCTTTTTTTAAAAACATCATTGTACATTGAAATTTCTGCTTGCGTATGCTTTAGAAGCAAGAATTAAGAGGACTACATTCATTATTTCAGCTGAAAAATGCTTAGTTTATGATTTATAGTTAACATTAATGTCATGTCCCAAACAAGCGTTTTCAGCCCGAGTGGAGCACATTTTGACTGTTTTTTTAAAAACATCATTGTACATTGAAATTTCTGCTTGCGTATGCTTTAGAAGCGAGAATTAAGAGGACTACATTCATTATTTCAGCTGAAAAATGCTTAGTTTATGATTTATAGTCAACATTAATGAAATGTTCCAAACAAGCGTTTTCAGCCCGAGTGGAGCACATTTTGACCCTTTTTTTAAAAACATCATTGTACATTGAAATTTCTGCTTGCGTATGCTTTAGAAGCAAGAATTAAGAGGACTACATTCATTATTTCAGCTGAAAAATGCTTAGTTTATGATTTATAGTCAACATTAATGTCATGTCCCAAAAAAGCGTTTTCAGCCCGAGTGGAGCACATTTTGACTGTTTTTTTAAAAACATCATTGTACATTGAAATTTCTGCTTGCGTATGCTTTAGAAGCAAGAATTAAGAGGACTACATTCATTATTTCAGCTGAAAAATGCTTAGTTTATGATTTATAGTCAACATTAATGAAATGTCCCCAACAGCGTTTTCAGCCCGAGTGGAGCACATTTTGACTGTTTTTTTAAAAACATCATTGTACATTGAAATTTCTGCTTGCGTATGCTTTAGAAGCAAGAATTAAGAGGAATACATTCATTATTTCAGCTGAAAAATGCTTAGTTTATGATTTATAGTCAACATTAATGAAATGTTCCAAACAAGCGTTTTCAGCCCGAGTGGAGCACATTTTGACCCTTTTTTTTAAAAACATCATTGTACATTGAAATTTCTGCTTGCGTATGCTTTAGAAGCAAGAATTAAGAGGACTACATTCATTATTTCAGCTGAAAAATGCTTAGTTTATGATTTATAGTTTTAATGTCATGTCCCAAACAAGCGTTTTCAGCCCGAGTGGAGCACATTTTGACTGTTTTTTTAAAAACATCATTGTACATTGAAATTTCTGCTTGCGTATGCTTTAGAAGCAAGAATTAAGAGGACTACATTCATTATTTCAGCTGAAAAATGCTTAGTTTATGATTTATAGTCAACATTAATGAAATGTCCCCAACAGCGTTTTCAGCCCGAGTGGAGCACATTTTGACTGTTTTTTTTAAAAACATCATTGTACATTGAAATTTCTGCTTGCGTATGCTTTAGAAGCAAGAATTAAGAGGACTACATTCATTATTTCAGCTGAAAAATGCTTAGTTTATGATATATAGTCAACATTAATGAAATGTTCCAAACAAGCGTTTTCAGCCCGAGTGGAGCACATTTTGACCGTTTTTTTAAAAACATTATTGTACATTGAAATTTCTGTTTGTGTATGCTTTAGAAGCAAGAATTAAGAGGACTACATTCATTATTTCAGCTGAAAAATGCTTAGTTTATGATTTATAGTCAACATTAATGAAATGTCCCCAACAGCGTTTTCAGCCCGAGTGGAGCACATTTTGACTGTTTTTTTAAAAACATCATTGTACATTGAAATTTCTGCTTGCGTATGCTTTAGAAGCAAGAATTAAGAGGACTACATTCATTATTTCAGCTGAAAAATGCTTAGTTTTTGATTTGTAGTCAACATTAATGAAATGTCCCCAACAGCGTTTTCAGCCCGAGTGGAGCGCATTTTGACTGTTTTTTTTAAAAACATCATTGTACATTGAAATTTCTGCTTGCGTATGCTTTAGAAGCAAGAATTAAGAGGACTACATTCATTATTTCAGCTGAAAAATGCTTAGTTTATGATTTATAGTCAACATTAATGAAATGTTCCAAACAAGCGTTTTCAGCCCGAGTGGAGCACATTTTGACCGTTTTTTTAAAAACATCATTGTACATTGAAATTTCTGTTTGTGTATGCTTTAGAAGCAAGAATTAAGAGGACTACATTCATTATTTCAGCTGAAAAATGCTTAGTTTATGATTTATAGTCAACATTAATGTAATGTCCCAAACAAGCGTTTTCAGCCCGAGTGGAGCACATTTTGACCGTTTTTTTAAAAACATCATTGTACATTGAAATTTCTGTTTGCGTATGCTTTAGAAGCAAGAATTAAGAGGACTACATTCATTATTTCAGCTGAAAAATGCTTAGTTTATGATTTATAGTCAACATTAATGTAATGTCCCAAACAAGCGTTTTCAGCCCGAGTGGAGCACATTTTGACTGTTTTTTTAAAAACATCATTGTACATTGAAATTTCTGCTTGCGTATGCTTTAGAAGCAAGAATTAAGAGGACTACATTCATTATTTCAGCTGAAAAATGCTTAGTTTATGATTTATAGTCAACATTAATGAAATGTTCCAAACAAGCGTTTTCAGCCCGAGTGGAGCACATTTTGACCCTTTTTTTAAAAACATCATTGTACATTGAAATTTCTGCTTGCGTATGCTTTAGAAGCAAGAATTAAGAGGACTACATTCATTATTTCAGCTGAAAAATGCTTAGTTTATGATTTATAGTCAACATTAATGTCATGTCCCAAACAAGCGTTTTCAGCCCGAGTGGAGCACATTTTGACTGTTTTTTTAAAAACATCATTGTATATTGAAATTTCTGCTTGCGTATGCTTTAGAAGCAAGAATTAAGAGGACTACATTCATTATTTCAGCTGAAAAATGCTTAGTTTATGATTTATAGTTAACATTAATGTCATGTCCCAAACAAGCGTTTTCAGCCCGAGTGGAGCACATTTTGACTGTTTTTTTAAAAACATCATTGTACATTGAAATTTCTGCTTGCGTATGCTTTAGAAGCGAGAATTAAGAGGACTACATTCATTATTTCAGCTGAAAAATGCTTAGTTTATGATTTATAGTCAACATTAATGAAATGTTCCAAACAAGCGTTTTCAGCCCGAGTGGAGCACATTTTGACTGTTTTTTTAAAAACATCATTGTACATTGAAATTTCTGCTTGCGTATGCTTTAGAAGCAAAGAATTAAGAGGACTACATTCATTATTTCAGCTGAAAAATGCTTAGTTTATGATTTATAGTTAACATTAATGTCATGTCCCAAACAAGCGTTTTCAGCCCGAGTGGAGCACATTTTGACTGTTTTTTTAAAAACATCATTGTACATTGAAATTTCTGCTTGCGTATGCTTTAGAAGCGAGAATTAAGAGGACTACATTCATTATTTCAGCTGAAAAATGCTTAGTTTATGATTTATAGTTAACATTAATGTCATGTCCCAAACAAGCGTTTTCAGCCCGAGTGGAGCACATTTTGACTGTTTTTTTAAAAACATCATTGTACATTGAAATTTCTGCTTGCGTATGCTTTAGAAGCGAGAATTAAGAGGACTACATTCATTATTTCAGCTGAAAAATGCTTAGTTTATGATTTATAGTCAACATTAATGAAATGTTCCAAACAAGCGTTTTCAGCCCGAGTGGAGCACATTTTGACCCTTTTTTTAAAAACATCATTGTACATTGAAATTTCTGCTTGCGTATGCTTTAGAAGCAAGAATTAAGAGGACTACATTCATTATTTCAGCTGAAAAATGCTTAGTTTATGATTTATAGTCAACATTAATGAAATGTTCCAAACAAGCGTTTTCAGCCCGAGTGGAGCACATTTTGACCCTTTTTTTAAAAACATCATTGTACATTGAAATTTCTGCTTGCGTATGCTTTAGAAGCAAGAATTAAGAGGACTACATTCATTATTTCAGCTGAAAAATGCTTAGTTTATGATTTATAGTCAACATTAATGTCATGTCCCAAACAAGCGTTTTCAGCCCGAGTGGAGCACATTTTGACTGTTTTTTTAAAAACATCATTGTACATTGAAATTTCTGCTTGCGTATGCTTTAGAAGCAAGAATTAAGAGGACTACATTCATTATTTCAGCTGAAAAATGCTTAGTTTATGATTTATAGTCAACATTAATGAAATGTCCCCAACAGCGTTTTCAGCCCGAGTGGAGCACATTTTGACTGTTTTTTTAAAAACATCATTGTACATTGAAATTTCTGCTTGCGTATGCTTTAGAAGCAAGAATTAAGAGGACTACATTCATTATTTCAGCTGAAAAATGCTTAGTTTTTGATTTGTAGTCAACATTAATGAAATGTCCCCAACAGCGTTTTCAGCCCGAGTGGAGCGCATTTTGACTGTTTTTTTTAAAAACATCATTGTACATTGAAATTTCTGCTTGCGTATGCTTTAGAAGCAAGAATTAAGAGGACTACATTCATTATTTCAGCTAAAAAATGCTTAGTTTATGATTTATAGTCAACATTAAGGAAATGTTCCGAACAAGCGTTTTCAGCCCGAGTGGAGCACATTTTGACCGTTTTTTTAAAAACATCATTGTACATTGAAATTTCTGTTTGCGTATGCTTTAGAAGCAAGAATTAAGAGGACTACATTCATTATTTCAGCTGAAAAATGCTTAGTTTATGATTTATAGTCAACATTAATTAAATGTCCCCAACAGCGTTTTCAGCCCGAGTGGAGCACATTTTGACTGTTTTTTTTAAAAACATCATTGTACATTGAAATTTCTGCTTGCGTATGCTTTAGAAGCAAGAATTAAGAGGACTACATTCATTATTTCAGCTGAAAAATGCTTAGTTTATGATTTATAGTCAACATTAATGAAATGTTCCAAACAAGCGTTTTCAGCCCGAGTGGAGCACATTTTGACTGTTTTTTTAAAAACATCATTGTACATTGAAATTTCTGCTTGCGTATGCTTTAGAAGCAAGAATTAAGAGGACTACATTCATTATTTCAGCTGAAAAATGCTTAGTTTATGATTTATAGTCAACATTAATGAAATGTTCCAAACAAGCGTTTTCAGCCCGAGTGGAGCACATTTTGACCCTTTTTTTAAAAACATCATTGTACATTGAAATTTCTGCTTGCGTATGCTTTAGAAGCAAGAATTAAGAGGACTACATTCATTATTTCAGCTGAAAAATGCTTAGTTTATGATTTATAGTTAACATTAATGTCATGTCCCAAACAAGCGTTTTCAGCCCGAGTGGAGCACATTTTGACTGTTTTTTTAAAAACATCATTGTACATTGAAATTTCTGCTTGCGTATGCTTTAGAAGCGAGAATTAAGAGGACTACATTCATTATTTCAGCTGAAAAATGCTTAGTTTATGATTTATAGTCAACATTAATGAAATGTTCCAAACAAGCGTTTTCAGCCCGAGTGGAGCACATTTTGACTGTTTTTTTAAAAACATCATTGTACATTGAAATTTCTGCTTGCGTATGCTTTAGAAGCAAGAATTAAGAGGACTACATTCATTATTTCAGCTGAAAAATGCTTAGTTTATGATTTATAGTCAACATTAATGAAATGTCCCCAACAGCGTTTTCAGCCCGAGTGGAGCACATTTTGACTGTTTTTTTAAAAACATCATTGTACATTGAAATTTCTGCTTGCGTATGCTTTAGAAGCAAGAATTAAGAGGACTACATTCATTATTTCAGCTGAAAAATGCTTAGTTTTTGATTTGTAGTCAACATTAATGAAATGTCCCCAACAGCGTTTTCAGCCCGAGTGGAGCGCATTTTGACTGTTTTTTTTAAAAACATCATTGTACATTGAAATTTCTGCTTGCGTATGCTTTAGAAGCAAGAATTAAGAGGACTACATTCATTATTTCAGCTGAAAAATGCTTAGTTTATGATTTATAGTCAACATTAAGGAAATGTTCCGAACAAGCGTTTTCAGCCCGAGTGGAGCACATTTTGACTGTTTTTTTTAAAAACATCATTGTACATTGAAATTTCTGCTTGCGTATGCTTTAGAAGCAAGAATTAAGAGGACTACATTCATTATTTCAGCTGAAAAATGCTTAGTTTATGATTTATAGTCAACATTAAGGAAATGTTCCGAACAAGCGTTTTCAGCCCGAGTGGAGCACATTTTGACCCTTTTTTTAAAAACATCATTGTACATTGAAATTTCTGCTTGCGTATGCTTTAGAAGCAAGAATTAAGAGGACTACATTCATTATTTCAGCTGAAAAATGCTTAGTTTATGATTTATAGTCAACATTAATGAAATGTCCCCAACAGCGTTTTCAGCCCGAGTGGAGCACATTTTGACTGTTTTTTTAAAAACATCATTGTACATTGAAATTTCTGCTTGCGTATGCTTTAGAAGCGAGAATTAAGAGGACTACATTCATTATTTCAGCTGAAAAATGCTTAGTTTATGATTTATAGTCAACATTAATGAAATGTCCCCAACAGCGTTTTCAGCCCGAGTGGAGCACATTTTGACTGTTTTTTTTAAAAACATCATTGTACATTGAAATTTCTGCTTGCGTATGCTTTAGAAGCAAGAATTAAGAGGACTACATTCATTATTTCAGCTGAAAAATGCTTAGTTTATGATTTATAGTCAACATTAATGAAATGTTCCAAACAAGCGTTTTCAGCCCGAGTGGAGCACATTTTGACCGTTTTTTTAAAAACATCATTGTACATTGAAATTTCTGTTTGTGTATGCTTTAGAAGCAAGAATTAAGAGGACTACATTCATTATTTCAGCTGAAAAATGCTTAGTTTATGATTTATAGTCAACATTAATGTAATGTCCCAAACAAGCGTTTTCAGCCCGAGTGGAGCACATTTTGACCGTTTTTTTAAAAACATCATTGTACATTGAAATTTCTGTTTGCGTATGCTTTAGAAGCAAGAATTAAGAGGACTACATTCATTATTTCAGCTGAAAAATGCTTAGTTTATGATTTATAGTCAACATTAATGTAATGTCCCAAACAAGCGTTTTCAGCCCGAGTGGAGCACATTTTGACTGTTTTTTTAAAAACATCATTGTACATTGAAATTTCTGCTTGCGTATGCTTTAGAAGCAAGAATTAAGAGGACTACATTCATTATTTCAGCTGAAAAATGCTTAGTTTATGATTTATAGTCAACATTAATGAAATGTTCCAAACAAGCGTTTTCAGCCCGAGTGGAGCACATTTTGACCGTTTTTTTAAAAACATCATTGTACATTGAAATTTCTGTTTGTGTATGCTTTAGAAGCAAGAATTAAGAGGACTACATTCATTATTTCAGCTGAAAAATGCTTAGTTTATGATTTATAGTCAACATTAATGTAATGTCCCAAACAAGCGTTTTCAGCCCGAGTGGAGCACATTTTGACCGTTTTTTTAAAAACATCATTGTACATTGAAATTTCTGTTTGCGTATGCTTTAGAAGCAAGAATTAAGAGGACTACATTCATTATTTCAGCTGAAAAATGCTTAGTTTATGATTTATAGTCAACATTAATGTAATGTCCCAAACAAGCGTTTTCAGCCCGAGTGGAGCACATTTTGACTGTTTTTTTAAAAACATCATTGTACATTGAAATTTCTGCTTGCGTATGCTTTAGAAGCAAGAATTAAGAGGACTACATTCATTATTTCAGCTGAAAAATGCTTAGTTTATGATTTATAGTCAACATTAATGAAATGTTCCAAACAAGCGTTTTCAGCCCGAGTGGAGCACATTTTGACCCTTTTTTTAAAAACATCATTGTACATTGAAATTTCTGCTTGCGTATGCTTTAGAAGCAAGAATTAAGAGGACTACATTCATTATTTCAGCTGAAAAATGCTTAGTTTATGATTTATAGTCAACATTAATGTCATGTCCCAAACAAGCGTTTTCAGCCCGAGTGGAGCACATTTTGACTGTTTTTTTAAAAACATCATTGTACATTGAAATTTCTGCTTGCGTATGCTTTAGAAGCAAGAATTAAGAGGACTACATTCATTATTTCAGCTGAAAAATGCTTAGTTTATGATTTATAGTTAACATTAATGTCATGTCCCAAACAAGCGTTTTCAGCCCGAGTGGAGCACATTTTGACTGTTTTTTTAAAAACATCATTGTACATTGAAATTTCTGCTTGCGTATGCTTTAGAAGCGAGAATTAAGAGGACTACATTCATTATTTCAGCTGAAAAATGCTTAGTTTATGATTTATAGTCAACATTAATGAAATGTTCCAAACAAGCGTTTTCAGCCCGAGTGGAGCACATTTTGACCGTTTTTTTAAAAACATCATTGTACATTGAAATTTCTGTTTGCGTATGCTTTAGAAGCAAGAATTAAGAGGACTACATTCATTATTTCAGCTGAAAAATGCTTAGTTTATGATTTATAGTCAACATTAATGTCATGTCCCAAACAAGCGTTTTCAGCCCGAGTGGAGCACATTTTGACTGTTTTTTTAAAAACATCATTGTACATTGAAATTTCTGCTTGCGTATGCTTTAGAAGCAAGAATTAAGAGGACTACATTCATTATTTCAGCTGAAAAATGCTTAGTTTATGATTTATAGTCAACATTAATGAAATGTCCCCAACAGCGTTTTCAGCCCGAGTGGAGCACATTTTGACTGTTTTTTTAAAAAACATCATTGTACATTGAAATTTCTGCTTGCGTATGCTTTAGAAGCAAGAATTAAGAGGACTACATTCATTATTTCAGCTGAAAAATGCTTAGTTTTTGATTTGTAGTCAACATTAATGAAATGTCCCCAACAGCGTTTTCAGCCCGAGTGGAGCGCATTTTGACTGTTTTTTTTAAAAACATCATTGTACATTGAAATTTCTGCTTGCGTATGCTTTAGAAGCAAGAATTAAGAGGACTACATTCATTATTTCAGCTGAAAAATGCTTAGTTTATGATTTATAGTCAACATTAAGGAAATGTTCCGAACAAGCGTTTTCAGCCCGAGTGGAGCACATTTTGACTGTTTTTTTTAAAAACATCATTGTACATTGAAATTTCTGCTTGCGTATGCTTTAGAAGCAAGAATTAAGAGGACTACATTCATTATTTCAGCTGAAAAATGCTTAGTTTATGATTTATAGTCAACATTAAGGAAATGTTCCGAACAAGCGTTTTCAGCCCGAGTGGAGCACATTTTGACCGTTTTTTTAAAAACATCATTGTACATTGAAATTTCTGCTTGCGTATGCTTTAGAAGCAAGAATTAAGAGGACTACATTCATTATTTCAGCTGAAAAATGCTTAGTTTATGATTTATAGTCAACATTAATGAAATGTCCCCAACAGCGTTTTCAGCCCGAGTGGAGCACATTTTGACTGTTTTTTTTAAAAACATCATTGTACATTGAAATTTCTGTTTGCGTATGCTTTAGAAGCAAGAATTAAGAGGACTACATTCATTATTTCAGCTGAAAAATGCTTAGTTTATGATTTATAGTCAACATTAATGAAATGTCCCCAACAGCGTTTTCAGCCCGAGTGGAGCACATTTTGACTGTTTTTTTAAAAACATCATTGTACATTGAAATTTCTGCTTGCGTATGCTTTAGAAGCAAGAATTAAGAGGACTACATTCATTATTTCAGCTGAAAAATGCTTAGTTTATGATTTATAGTCAACATTAATGAAATGTTCCAAACAAGCGTTTTCAGCCCGAGTGGAGCACATTTTGACCCTTTTTTTAAAAACATCATTGTACATTGAAATTTCTGCTTGCGTATGCTTTAGAAGCAAGAATTAAGAGGACTACATTCATTATTTCAGCTGAAAAATGCTTAGTTTATGATTTATAGTCAACATTAAGGAAATGTTCCGAACAAGCGTTTTCAGCCCGAGTGGAGCACATTTTGACCGTTTTTTTAAAAACATCATTGTACATTGAAATTTCTGTTTGCGTATGCTTTAGAAGCAAGAATTAAGAGGACTACATTCATTATTTCAGCTGAAAAATGCTTAGTTTATGATTTATAGTCAACATTAATGTCATGTCCCAAACAAGCGTTTTCAGCCCGAGTGGAGCACATTTTGACTGTTTTTTTAAAAACATCATTGTACATTGAAATTTCTGCTTGCGTATGCTTTAGAAGCAAGAATTAAGAGGACTACATTCATTATTTCAGCTGAAAAATGCTTAGTTTATGATTTATAGTCAACATTAATGAAATGTCCCCAACAGCGTTTTCAGCCCGAGTGGAGCACATTTTGACTGTTTTTTTAAAAACATCATTGTACATTGAAATTTCTGCTTGCGTATGCTTTAGAAGCAAGAATTAAGAGGACTACATTCATTATTTCAGCTGAAAAATGCTTAGTTTTTGATTTGTAGTCAACATTAATGAAATGTCCCCAACAGCGTTTTCAGCCCGAGTGGAGCGCATTTTGACTGTTTTTTTTAAAAACATCATTGTACATTGAAATTTCTGCTTGCGTATGCTTTAGAAGCAAGAATTAAGAGGACTACATTCATTATTTCAGCTGAAAAATGCTTAGTTTATGATTTATAGTCAACATTAAGGAAATGTTCCGAACAAGCGTTTTCAGCCCGAGTGGAGCACATTTTGACTGTTTTTTTTAAAAACATCATTGTACATTGAAATTTCTGCTTGCGTATGCTTTAGAAGCAAGAATTAAGAGGACTACATTCATTATTTCAGCTGAAAAATGCTTAGTTTATGATTTATAGTCAACATTAAGGAAATGTTCCGAACAAGCGTTTTCAGCCCGAGTGGAGCACATTTTGACCGTTTTTTTAAAAACATCATTGTACATTGAAATTTCTGCTTGCGTATGCTTTAGAAGCAAGAATTAAGAGGACTACATTCATTATTTCAGCTGAAAAATGCTTAGTTTATGATTTATAGTCAACATTAATTAAATGTCCCCAACAGCGTTTTCAGCCCGAGTGGAGCACATTTTGACTGTTTTTTTTAAAAACATCATTGTACATTGAAATTTCTGCTTGCGTATGCTTTAGAAGCAAGAATTAAGAGGACTACATTCATTATTTCAGCTGAAAAATGCTTAGTTTATGATTTATAGTCAACATTAATGAAATGTTCCAAACAAGCGTTTTCAGCCCGAGTGGAGCACATTTTGACCGTTTTTTTAAAAACATCATTGTACATTGAAATTTCTGCTTGCGTATGCTTTAGAAGCAAAAATTAAGAGGACTACATTCATTATTTCAGCTGAAAAATGCTTAGTTTATGATTTATAGTCAACATTAATGAAATGTCCCCAACAGCGTTTTCAGCCCGAGTGGAGCACATTTTGACTGTTTTTTTAAAAACATCATTGTACATTGAAATTTCTGCTTGCGTATGCTTTAGAAGCAAGAATTAAGAGGACTACATTCAATATTTCAGCTGAAAAATGCTTAGTTTATGATTTATAGTCAACATTAATGAAATGTTCCAAACAAGCGTTTTCAGCCCGAGTGGAGCACATTTTGACCCTTTTTTTAAAAACATCATTGTACATTGAAATTTCTGCTTGCGTATGCTTTAGAAGCAAGAATTAAGAGGACTACATTCATTATCTCAGCTGAAAAATGCTTAGTTTATGATTTATAGTCAACATTAATGTCATGTCCCAAACAAGCGTTTTCAGCCCGAGTGGAGCACATTTTGACTGTTTTTTTAAAAACATCATTGTACATTGAAATTTCTGCTTGCGTATGCTTTAGAAGCAAGAATTAAGAGGACTACATTCATTATTTCAGCTGAAAAATGCTTAGTTTATGATTTATAGTCAACATTAATGAAATGTTCCAAACAAGCGTTTTCAGCCCGAGTGGAGCACATTTTGACCCTTTTTTTAAAAACATCATTGTACATTGAAATTTCTGCTTGCGTATGCTTTAGAAGCAAGAATTAAGAGGACTACATTCATTATTTCAGCTGAAAAATGCTTAGTTTATGATTTATAGTTAACATTAATGTCATGTCCCAAACAAGCGTTTTCAGCCCGAGTGGAGCACATTTTGACTGTTTTTTTAAAAACATCATTGTACATTGAAATTTCTGCTTGCGTATGCTTTAGAAGCGAGAATTAAGAGGACTACATTCATTATTTCAGCTGAAAAATGCTTAGTTTATGATTTATAGTCAACATTAATGAAATGTTCCAAACAAGCGTTTTCAGCCCGAGTGGAGCACATTTTGACCCTTTTTTTAAAAACATCATTGTACATTGAAATTTCTGCTTGCGTATGCTTTAGAAGCAAGAATTAAGAGGACTACATTCATTATTTCAGCTGAAAAATGCTTAGTTTATGATTTATAGTCAACATTAATGTCATGTCCCAAAAAAGCGTTTTCAGCCCGAGTGGAGCACATTTTGACTGTTTTTTTAAAAACATCATTGTACATTGAAATTTCTGCTTGCGTATGCTTTAGAAGCAAGAATTAAGAGGACTACATTCATTATTTCAGCTGAAAAATGCTTAGTTTATGATTTATAGTCAACATTAATGAAATGTCCCCAACAGCGTTTTCAGCCCGAGTGGAGCACATTTTGACTGTTTTTTTAAAAACATCATTGTACATTGAAATTTCTGCTTGCGTATGCTTTAGAAGCAAGAATTAAGAGGAATACATTCATTATTTCAGCTGAAAAATGCTTAGTTTATGATTTATAGTCAACATTAATGAAATGTTCCAAACAAGCGTTTTCAGCCCGAGTGGAGCACATTTTGACCCTTTTTTTAAAAACATCATTGTACATTGAAATTTCTGCTTGCGTATGCTTTAGAAGCAAGAATTAAGAGGACTACATTCATTATTTCAGCTGAAAAATGCTTAGTTTATGATTTATAGTCAACATTAATGAAATGTCCCCAACAGCGTTTTCAGCCCGAGTGGAGCACATTTTGACTGTTTTTTTTAAAAACATCATTGTACATTGAAATTTCTGCTTGCGTATGCTTTAGAAGCAAGAATTAAGAGGACTACATTCATTATTTCAGCTGAAAAATGCTTAGTTTTTGATTTGTAGTCAACATTAATGAAATGTCCCCAACAGCGTTTTCAGCCCGAGTGGAGCACATTTTGACCGTTTTTTTAAAAACATCATTGTACATTGAAATTTCTGTTTGTGTATGCTTTAGAAGCAAGAATTAAGAGGACTACATTCATTATTTCAGCTGAAAAATGCTTAGTTTATGATTTATAGTCAACATTAATGTAATGTCCCAAACAAGCGTTTTCAGCCCGAGTGGAGCACATTTTGACCGTTTTTTTAAAAACATCATTGTACATTGAAATTTCTGCTTGCGTATGCTTTAGAAGCAAGAATTAAGAGGACTACATTCATTATTTCAGCTGAAAAATGCTTAGTTTATGATTTATAGTCAACATTAATGAAATGTTCCAAACAAGCGTTTTCAGCCCGAGTGGAGCACATTTTGACCGTTTTTTTAAAAACATCATTGTACATTGAAATTTCTGCTTGCGTATGCTTTAGAAGCAAGAATTAAGAGGACTACATTCATTATTTCAGCTGAAAAATGCTTAGTTTATGATTTATAGTCAACATTAATGAAATGTTCCAAACAAGCGTTTTCAGCCCGAGTGGAGCACATTTTGACCGTTTTTTTAAAAACATCATTGTACATTGAAATTTCTGTTTGTGTATGCTTTAGAAGCAAGAATTAAGAGGACTACATTCATTATTTCAGCTGAAAAATGCTTAGTTTATGATTTATAGTCAACATTAATGTAATGTCCCAAACAAGCGTTTTCAGCCCGAGTGGAGCACATTTTGACCGTTTTTTTAAAAACATCATTGTACATTGAAATTTCTGTTTGCGTATGCTTTAGAAGCAAGAATTAAGAGGACTACATTCATTATTTCAGCTGAAAAATGCTTAGTTTATGATTTATAGTCAACATTAATGTAATGTCCCAAACAAGCGTTTTCAGCCCGAGTGGAGCACATTTTGACTGTTTTTTTAAAAACATCATTGTACATTGAAATTTCTGCTTGCGTATGCTTTAGAAGCAAGAATTAAGAGGACTACATTCATTATTTCAGCTGAAAAATGCTTAGTTTATGATTTATAGTCAACATTAATGAAATGTTCCAAACAAGCGTTTTCAGCCCGAGTGGAGCACATTTTGACCCTTTTTTTAAAAACATCATTGTACATTGAAATTTCTGCTTGCGTATGCTTTAGAAGCAAGAATTAAGAGGACTACATTCATTATTTCAGCTGAAAAATGCTTAGTTTATGATTTATAGTCAACATTAATGTCATGTCCCAAACAAGCGTTTTCAGCCCGAGTGGAGCACATTTTGACTGTTTTTTTAAAAACATCATTGTATATTGAAATTTCTGCTTGCGTATGCTTTAGAAGCAAGAATTAAGAGGACTACATTCATTATTTCAGCTGAAAAATGCTTAGTTTATGATTTATAGTTAACATTAATGTCATGTCCCAAACAAGCGTTTTCAGCCCGAGTGGAGCACATTTTGACTGTTTTTTTAAAAACATCATTGTACATTGAAATTTCTGCTTGCGTATGCTTTAGAAGCGAGAATTAAGAGGACTACATTCATTATTTCAGCTGAAAAATGCTTAGTTTATGATTTATAGTCAACATTAATGAAATGTTCCAAACAAGCGTTTTCAGCCCGAGTGGAGCACATTTTGACTGTTTTTTTAAAAACATCATTGTACATTGAAATTTCTGCTTGCGTATGCTTTAGAAGCAAGAATTAAGAGGACTACATTCATTATTTCAGCTGAAAAATGCTTAGTTTATGATTTATAGTTAACATTAATGTCATGTCCCAAACAAGCGTTTTCAGCCCGAGTGGAGCACATTTTGACTGTTTTTTTAAAAACATCATTGTACATTGAAATTTCTGCTTGCGTATGCTTTAGAAGCGAGAATTAAGAGGACTACATTCATTATTTCAGCTGAAAAATGCTTAGTTTATGATTTATAGTTAACATTAATGTCATGTCCCAAACAAGCGTTTTCAGCCCGAGTGGAGCACATTTTGACTGTTTTTTTAAAAACATCATTGTACATTGAAATTTCTGCTTGCGTATGCTTTAGAAGCGAGAATTAAGAGGACTACATTCATTATTTCAGCTGAAAAATGCTTAGTTTATGATTTATAGTCAACATTAATGAAATGTTCCAAACAAGCGTTTTCAGCCCGAGTGGAGCACATTTTGACCCTTTTTTTAAAAACATCATTGTACATTGAAATTTCTGCTTGCGTATGCTTTAGAAGCAAGAATTAAGAGGACTACATTCATTATTTCAGCTGAAAAATGCTTAGTTTATGATTTATAGTCAACATTAATGAAATGTTCCAAACAAGCGTTTTCAGCCCGAGTGGAGCACATTTTGACCCTTTTTTTAAAAACATCATTGTACATTGAAATTTCTGCTTGCGTATGCTTTAGAAGCAAGAATTAAGAGGACTACATTCATTATTTCAGCTGAAAAATGCTTAGTTTATGATTTATAGTCAACATTAATGTCATGTCCCAAACAAGCGTTTTCAGCCCGAGTGGAGCACATTTTGACTGTTTTTTTAAAAACATCATTGTACATTGAAATTTCTGCTTGCGTATGCTTTAGAAGCAAGAATTAAGAGGACTACATTCATTATTTCAGCTGAAAAATGCTTAGTTTATGATTTATAGTCAACATTAATGAAATGTCCCCAACAGCGTTTTCAGCCCGAGTGGAGCACATTTTGACTGTTTTTTTAAAAACATCATTGTACATTGAAATTTCTGCTTGCGTATGCTTTAGAAGCAAGAATTAAGAGGACTACATTCATTATTTCAGCTGAAAAATGCTTAGTTTTTGATTTGTAGTCAACATTAATGAAATGTCCCCAACAGCGTTTTCAGCCCGAGTGGAGCGCATTTTGACTGTTTTTTTTAAAAACATCATTGTACATTGAAATTTCTGCTTGCGTATGCTTTAGAAGCAAGAATTAAGAGGACTACATTCATTATTTCAGCTAAAAAATGCTTAGTTTATGATTTATAGTCAACATTAAGGAAATGTTCCGAACAAGCGTTTTCAGCCCGAGTGGAGCACATTTTGACCGTTTTTTTAAAAACATCATTGTACATTGAAATTTCTGTTTGCGTATGCTTTAGAAGCAAGAATTAAGAGGACTACATTCATTATTTCAGCTGAAAAATGCTTAGTTTATGATTTATAGTCAACATTAATTAAATGTCCCCAACAGCGTTTTCAGCCCGAGTGGAGCACATTTTGACTGTTTTTTTTAAAAACATCATTGTACATTGAAATTTCTGCTTGCGTATGCTTTAGAAGCAAGAATTAAGAGGACTACATTCATTATTTCAGCTGAAAAATGCTTAGTTTATGATTTATAGTCAACATTAATGAAATGTTCCAAACAAGCGTTTTCAGCCCGAGTGGAGCACATTTTGACCGTTTTTTTAAAAACATCATTGTACATTGAAATTTCTGTTTGTGTATGCTTTAGAAGCAAGAATTAAGAGGACTACATTCATTATTTCAGCTGAAAAATGCTTAGTTTATGATTTATAGTCAACATTAATGTAATGTCCCAAACAAGCGTTTTCAGCCCGAGTGGAGCACATTTTGACCGTTTTTTTAAAAACATCATTGTACATTGAAATTTCTGCTTGCGTATGCTTTAGAAGCAAAAATTAAGAGGACTACATTCATTATTTCAGCTGAAAAATGCTTAGTTTATGATTTATAGTCAACATTAATGAAATGTCCCCAACAGCGTTTTCAGCCCGAGTGGAGCACATTTTGACTGTTTTTTTAAAAACATCATTGTACATTGAAATTTCTGCTTGCGTATGCTTTAGAAGCAAGAATTAAGAGGACTACATTCAATATTTCAGCTGAAAAATGCTTAGTTTATGATTTATAGTCAACATTAATGAAATGTTCCAAACAAGCGTTTTCAGCCCGAGTGGAGCACATTTTGACTGTTTTTTTAAAAACATCATTGTACATTGAAATTTCTGCTTGCGTATGCTTTAGAAGCAAGAATTAAGAGGACTACATTCATTATCTCAGCTGAAAAATGCTTAGTTTATGATTTATAGTCAACATTAATGTCATGTCCCAAACAAGCGTTTTCAGCCCGAGTGGAGCACATTTTGACTGTTTTTTTAAAAACATCATTGTACATTGAAATTTCTGCTTGCGTATGCTTTAGAAGCAAGAATTAAGAGGACTACATTCATTATTTCAGCTGAAAAATGCTTAGTTTATGATTTATAGTCAACATTAATGAAATGTTCCAAACAAGCGTTTTCAGCCCGAGTGGAGCACATTTTGACCCTTTTTTTAAAAACATCATTGTACATTGAAATTTCTGCTTGCGTATGCTTTAGAAGCAAGAATTAAGAGGACTACATTCATTATTTCAGCTGAAAAATGCTTAGTTTATGATTTATAGTTAACATTAATGTCATGTCCCAAACAAGCGTTTTCAGCCCGAGTGGAGCACATTTTGACTGTTTTTTTAAAAACATCATTGTACATTGAAATTTCTGCTTGCGTATGCTTTAGAAGCGAGAATTAAGAGGACTACATTCATTATTTCAGCTGAAAAATGCTTAGTTTATGATTTATAGTCAACATTAATGAAATGTTCCAAACAAGCGTTTTCAGCCCGAGTGGAGCACATTTTGACCCTTTTTTTAAAAACATCATTGTACATTGAAATTTCTGCTTGCGTATGCTTTAGAAGCAAGAATTAAGAGGACTACATTCATTATTTCAGCTGAAAAATGCTTAGTTTATGATTTATAGTCAACATTAATGTCATGTCCCAAACAAGCGTTTTCAGCCCGAGTGGAGCACATTTTGACTGTTTTTTTAAAAACATCATTGTACATTGAAATTTCTGCTTGCGTATGCTTTAGAAGCAAGAATTAAGAGGACTACATTCATTATTTCAGCTGAAAAATGCTTAGTTTATGATTTATAGTCAACATTAATGAAATGTCCCCAACAGCGTTTTCAGCCCGAGTGGAGCACATTTTGACTGTTTTTTTAAAAACATCATTGTACATTGAAATTTCTGCTTGCGTATGCTTTAGAAGCAAGAATTAAGAGGACTACATTCATTATTTCAGCTGAAAAATGCTTAGTTTATGATTTATAGTCAACATTAATGAAATGTCCCCAACAGCGTTTTCAGCCCGAGTGGAGCACATTTTGACTGTTTTTTTAAAAACATCATTGTACATTGAAATTTCTGCTTGCGTATGCTTTAGAAGCAAGAATTAAGAGGAATACATTCATTATTTCAGCTGAAAAATGCTTAGTTTATGATTTATAGTCAACATTAATGAAATGTTCCAAACAAGCGTTTTCAGCCCGAGTGGAGCACATTTTGACCCTTTTTTTAAAAACATCATTGTACATTGAAATTTCTGCTTGCGTATGCTTTAGAAGCAAGAATTAAGAGGACTACATTCATTATTTCAGCTGAAAAATGCTTAGTTTATGATTTATAGTCAACATTAATGTCATGTCCCAAACAAGCGTTTTCAGCCCGAGTGGAGCACATTTTGACCGTTTTTTTAAAAACATCATTGTACATTGAAATTTCTGCTTGCGTATGCTTTAGAAGCAAGAATTAAGAGGACTACATTCATTATTTCAGCTGAAAAATGCTTAGTTTATGATTTATAGTCAACATTAATGAAATGTCCCCAACAGCGTTTTCAGCCCGAGTGGAGCACATTTTGACTGTTTTTTTTAAAAACATCATTGTACATTGAAATTTCTGCTTGCGTATGCTTTAGAAGCAAGAATTAAGAGGACTACATTCATTATTTCAGCTGAAAAATGCTTAGTTTATGATTTATAGTCAACATTAATGAAATGTTCCAAACAAGCGTTTTCAGCCCGAGTGGAGCACATTTTGACCGTTTTTTTAAAAACATTATTGTACATTGAAATTTCTGTTTGTGTATGCTTTAGAAGCAAGAATTAAGAGGACTACATTCATTATTTCAGCTGAAAAATGCTTAGTTTATGATTTATAGTCAACATTAATGTCATGTCCCAAACAAGCGTTTTCAGCCCGAGTGGAGCACATTTTGACTGTTTTTTTAAAAACATCATTGTACATTGAAATTTCTGCTTGCGTATGCTTTAGAAGCAAGAATTAAGAGGACTACATTCATTATTTCAGCTGAAAAATGCTTAGTTTATGATTTATAGTCAACATTAAGGAAATGTTCCGAACAAGCGTTTTCAGCCCGAGTGGAGCACATTTTGACTGTTTTTTTTAAAAACATCATTGTACATTGAAATTTCTGCTTGCGTATGCTTTAGAAGCAAGAATTAAGAGGACTACATTCATTATTTCAGCTGAAAAATGCTTAGTTTATGATTTATAGTCAACATTAAGGAAATGTTCCGAACAAGCGTTTTCAGCCCGAGTGGAGCACATTTTGACCGTTTTTTTAAAAACATCATTGTACATTGAAATTTCTGCTTGCGTATGCTTTAGAAGCAAGAATTAAGAGGACTACATTCATTATTTCAGCTGAAAAATGCTTAGTTTATGATTTATAGTCAACATTAATGAAATGTCCCCAACAGCGTTTTCAGCCCGAGTGGAGCACATTTTGACTGTTTTTTTTAAAAACATCATTGTACATTGAAATTTCTGCTTGCGTATGCTTTAGAAGCAAGAATTAAGAGGACTACATTCATTATTTCAGCTGAAAAATGCTTAGTTTATGATTTATAGTCAACATTAATGAAATGTTCCAAACAAGCGTTTTCAGCCCGAGTGGAGCACATTTTGACCGTTTTTTTAAAAACATCATTGTACATTGAAATTTCTGTTTGTGTATGCTTTAGAAGCAAGAATTAAGAGGACTACATTCATTATTTCAGCTGAAAAATGCTTAGTTTATGATTTATAGTCAACATTAATGTAATGTCCCTAACAAGCGTTTTCAGCCCGAGTGGAGCACATTTTGACCGTTTTTTTAAAAACATCATTGTACATTGAAATTTCTGTTTGCGTATGCTTTAGAAGCAAGAATTAAGAGGACTACATTCATTATTTCAGCTGAAAAATGCTTAGTTTATGATTTATAGTCAACATTAATGAAATGTCCCCAACAGCGTTTTCAGCCCGAGTGGAGCACATTTTGACTGTTTTTTTAAAAACATCATTGTACATTGAAATTTCTGCTTGCGTATGCTTTAGAAGCAAGAATTAAGAGGACTACATTCATTATTTCAGCTGAAAAATGCTTAGTTTATGATTTATAGTCAACATTAATGAAATGTTCCAAACAAGCGTTTTCAGCCCGAGTGGAGCACATTTTGACCCTTTTTTTAAAAACATCATTGTACATTGAAATTTCTGCTTGCGTATGCTTTAGAAGCAAGAATTAAGAGGACTACATTCATTATTTCAGCTGAAAAATGCTTAGTTTATGATTTATAGTCAACATTAATGTAATGTCCCAAACAAGCGTTTTCAGCCCGAGTGGAGCACATTTTGACTGTTTTTTTAAAAACATCATTGTACATTGAAATTTCTGCTTGCGTATGCTTTAGAAGCAAGAATTAAGAGGACTACATTCATTATTTCAGCTGAAAAATGCTTAGTTTATGATTTATAGTCAACATTAATGTCATGTCCCAAATAAGCGTTTTCAGCCCGAGTGGAGCACATTTTGACTGTTTTTTTAAAAACATCATTGTACATTGAAATTTCTGCTTGCGTATGCTTTAGAAGCAAGAATTAAGAGGACTACATTCATTATTTCAGCTGAAAAATGCTTAGTTTATGATTTATAGTCAACATTAATGAAATGTTCCAAACAAGCGTTTTCAGCCCGAGTGGAGCACATTTTGACCCTTTTTTTAAAAACATCATTGTACATTGAAATTTCTGTTTGTGTATGCTTTAGAAGCAAGAATTAAGAGGACTACATTCATTATTTCAGCTGAAAAATGCTTAGTTTATGATTTATAGTCAACATTAATGTAATGTCCCTAACAAGCGTTTTCAGCCCGAGTGGAGCACATTTTGACCGTTTTTTTAAAAACATCATTGTACATTGAAATTTCTGTTTGCGTATGCTTTAGAAGCAAGAATTAAGAGGACTACATTCATTATTTCAGCTGAAAAATGCTTAGTTTATGATTTATAGTCAACATTAATGAAATGTCCCCAACAGCGTTTTCAGCCCGAGTGGAGCACATTTTGACTGTTTTTTTAAAAACATCATTGTACATTGAAATTTCTGCTTGCGTATGCTTTAGAAGCAAGAATTAAGAGGACTACATTCATTATTTCAGCTGAAAAATGCTTAGTTTATGATTTATAGTCAACATTAATGAAATGTTCCAAACAAGCGTTTTCAGCCCGAGTGGAGCACATTTTGACCCTTTTTTTAAAAACATCATTGTACATTGAAATTTCTGCTTGCGTATGCTTTAGAAGCAAGAATTAAGAGGACTACATTCATTATTTCAGCTGAAAAATGCTTAGTTTATGATTTATAGTCAACATTAATGTAATGTCCCAAACAAGCGTTTTCAGCCCGAGTGGAGCACATTTTGACTGTTTTTTTAAAAACATCATTGTACATTGAAATTTCTGCTTGCGTATGCTTTAGAAGCAAGAATTAAGAGGACTACATTCATTATTTCAGCTGAAAAATGCTTAGTTTATGATTTATAGTCAACATTAATGTCATGTCCCAAATAAGCGTTTTCAGCCCGAGTGGAGCACATTTTGACTGTTTTTTTAAAAACATCATTGTACATTGAAATTTCTGCTTGCGTATGCTTTAGAAGCAAGAATTAAGAGGACTACATTCATTATTTCAGCTGAAAAATGCTTAGTTTATGATTTATAGTCAACATTAATGAAATGTTCCAAACAAGCGTTTTCAGCCCGAGTGGAGCACATTTTGACCCTTTTTTTAAAAACATCATTGTACATTGAAATTTCTGCTTGCGTATGCTTTAGAAGCAAGAATTAAGAGGACTACATTCATTATTTCAGCTGAAAAATGCTTAGTTTATGATTTATAGTCAACATTAATGTCATGTCCCAAACAAGCGTTTTCAGCCCGAGTGGAGCACATTTTGACTGTTTTTTTAAAAACATCATTGTACATTGAAATTTCTGCTTGCGTATGCTTTAGAAGCAAGAATTAAGAGGACTACATTCATTATTTCAGCTGAAAAATGCTTAGTTTATGATTTATAGTCAACATTAATGAAATGTTCCAAACAAGCGTTTTCAGCCCGAGTGGAGCACATTTTGACCCTTTTTTTAAAAACATCATTGTACATTGAAATTTCTGCTTGCGTATGCTTTAGAAGCAAGAATTAAGAGGACTACATTCATTATTTCAGCTGAAAAATGCTTAGTTTATGATTTATAGTCAACATTAATGTCATGTCCCAAACAAGCGTTTTCAGCCCGAGTGGAGCACATTTTGACTGTTTTTTTAAAAACATCATTGTACATTGAAATTTCTGCTTGCGTATGCTTTAGAAGCAAGAATTAAGAGGACTACATTCATTATTTCAGCTGAAAAATGCTTAGTTTATGATTTATAGTCAACATTAATGAAATGTTCCAAACAAGCGTTTTCAGCCCGAGTGGAGCACATTTTGACCCTTTTTTTAAAAACATCATTGTACATTGAAATTTCTGCTTGCGTATGCTTTAGAAGCAAGAATTAAGAGGACTACATTCATTATTTCAGCTGAAAAATGCTTAGTTTTTGATTTGTAGTCAACATTAATGAAATGTCCCCAACAGCGTTTTCAGCCCGAGTGGAGCGCATTTTGACTGTTTTTTTTAAAAACATCATTGTACATTGAAATTTCTGCTTGCGTATGCTTTAGAAGCAAGAATTAAGAGGACTACATTCATTATTTCAGCTGAAAAATGCTTAGTTTATGATTTATAGTCAACATTAATGAAATGTTCCAAACAAGCGTTTTCAGCCCGAGTGGAGCACATTTTGACCGTTTTTTTAAAAACATCATTGTACATTGAAATTTCTGTTTGTGTATGCTTTAGAAGCAAGAATTAAGAGGACTACATTCATTATTTCAGCTGAAAAATGCTTAGTTTATGATTTATAGTCAACATTAATGAAATGTTCCAAACAAGCGTTTTCAGCCCGAGTGGAGCACATTTTGACCGTTTTTTTAAAAACATCATTGTACATTGAAATTTCTGCTTGCGTATGCTTTAGAAGCAAAAATTAAGAGGACTACATTCATTATTCCAGCTGAAAAATGCTTAGTTTATGATTTATAGTCAACATTAATGAAATGTCCCCAACAGCGTTTTCAGCCCGAGTGGAGCACATTTTGACTGTTTTTTTAAAAACATCATTGTACATTGAAATTTCTGCTTGCGTATGCTTTAGAAGCAAGAATTAAGAGGACTGCATTCAATATTTCAGCTGAAAAATGCTTAGTTTATGATTTATAGTCAACATTAATGAAATGTTCCAAACAAGCGTTTTCAGCCCGAGTGGAGCACATTTTGACCCTTTTTTTAAAAACATCATTGTACATTGAAATTTCTGCTTGCGTATGCTTTAGAAGCAAGAATTAAGAGGACTACATTCATTATCTCAGCTGAAAAATGCTTAGTTTATGATTTATAGTCAACATTAATGTCATGTCCCAAACAAGCGTTTTCAGCCCGAGTGGAGCACATTTTGACTGTTTTTTTAAAAACATCATTGTACATTGAAATTTCTGCTTGCGTATGCTTTAGAAGCAAGAATTAAGAGGACTACATTCATTATTTCAGCTGAAAAATGCTTAGTTTATGATTTATAGTCAACATTAATGAAATGTTCCAAACAAGCGTTTTCAGCCCGAGTGGAGCACATTTTGACCCTTTTTTTAAAAACATCATTGTACATTGAAATTTCTGCTTGCGTATGCTTTAGAAGCAAGAATTAAGAGGACTACATTCATTATTTCAGCTGAAAAATGCTTAGTTTATGATTTATAGTTAACATTAATGTCATGTCCCAAACAAGCGTTTTCAGCCCGAGTGGAGCACATTTTGACTGTTTTTTTAAAAACATCATTGTACATTGAAATTTCTGCTTGCGTATGCTTTAGAAGCGAGAATTAAGAGGACTACATTCATTATTTCAGCTGAAAAATGCTTAGTTTATGATTTATAGTCAACATTAATGAAATGTTCCAAACAAGCGTTTTCAGCCCGAGTGGAGCACATTTTGACCCTTTTTTTAAAAACATCATTGTACATTGAAATTTCTGCTTGCGTATGCTTTAGAAGCAAGAATTAAGAGGACTACATTCATTATTTCAGCTGAAAAATGCTTAGTTTATGATTTATAGTCAACATTAATGTCATGTCCCAAAAAAGCGTTTTCAGCCCGAGTGGAGCACATTTTGACTGTTTTTTTAAAAACATCATTGTACATTGAAATTTCTGCTTGCGTATGCTTTAGAAGCAAGAATTAAGAGGACTACATTCATTATTTCAGCTGAAAAATGCTTAGTTTATGATTTATAGTCAACATTAATGAAATGTCCCCAACAGCGTTTTCAGCCCGAGTGGAGCACATTTTGACTGTTTTTTTAAAAACATCATTGTACATTGAAATTTCTGCTTGCGTATGCTTTAGAAGCAAGAATTAAGAGGAATACATTCATTATTTCAGCTGAAAAATGCTTAGTTTATGATTTATAGTCAACATTAATGAAATGTTCCAAACAAGCGTTTTCAGCCCGAGTGGAGCACATTTTGACCCTTTTTTTTAAAAACATCATTGTACATTGAAATTTCTGCTTGCGTATGCTTTAGAAGCAAGAATTAAGAGGACTACATTCATTATTTCAGCTGAAAAATGCTTAGTTTATGATTTATAGTTTTAATGTCATGTCCCAAACAAGCGTTTTCAGCCCGAGTGGAGCACATTTTGACTGTTTTTTTAAAAACATCATTGTACATTGAAATTTCTGCTTGCGTATGCTTTAGAAGCAAGAATTAAGAGGACTACATTCATTATTTCAGCTGAAAAATGCTTAGTTTATGATTTATAGTCAACATTAATGAAATGTCCCCAACAGCGTTTTCAGCCCGAGTGGAGCACATTTTGACTGTTTTTTTTAAAAACATCATTGTACATTGAAATTTCTGCTTGCGTATGCTTTAGAAGCAAGAATTAAGAGGACTACATTCATTATTTCAGCTGAAAAATGCTTAGTTTATGATATATAGTCAACATTAATGAAATGTTCCAAACAAGCGTTTTCAGCCCGAGTGGAGCACATTTTGACCGTTTTTTTAAAAACATTATTGTACATTGAAATTTCTGTTTGTGTATGCTTTAGAAGCAAGAATTAAGAGGACTACATTCATTATTTCAGCTGAAAAATGCTTAGTTTATGATTTATAGTCAACATTAATGAAATGTCCCCAACAGCGTTTTCAGCCCGAGTGGAGCACATTTTGACTGTTTTTTTAAAAACATCATTGTACATTGAAATTTCTGCTTGCGTATGCTTTAGAAGCAAGAATTAAGAGGACTACATTCATTATTTCAGCTGAAAAATGCTTAGTTTTTGATTTGTAGTCAACATTAATGAAATGTCCCCAACAGCGTTTTCAGCCCGAGTGGAGCGCATTTTGACTGTTTTTTTTAAAAACATCATTGTACATTGAAATTTCTGCTTGCGTATGCTTTAGAAGCAAGAATTAAGAGGACTACATTCATTATTTCAGCTGAAAAATGCTTAGTTTATGATTTATAGTCAACATTAATGAAATGTTCCAAACAAGCGTTTTCAGCCCGAGTGGAGCACATTTTGACCGTTTTTTTAAAAACATCATTGTACATTGAAATTTCTGTTTGTGTATGCTTTAGAAGCAAGAATTAAGAGGACTACATTCATTATTTCAGCTGAAAAATGCTTAGTTTATGATTTATAGTCAACATTAATGTAATGTCCCAAACAAGCGTTTTCAGCCCGAGTGGAGCACATTTTGACCGTTTTTTTAAAAACATCATTGTACATTGAAATTTCTGTTTGCGTATGCTTTAGAAGCAAGAATTAAGAGGACTACATTCATTATTTCAGCTGAAAAATGCTTAGTTTATGATTTATAGTCAACATTAATGTAATGTCCCAAACAAGCGTTTTCAGCCCGAGTGGAGCACATTTTGACTGTTTTTTTAAAAACATCATTGTACATTGAAATTTCTGCTTGCGTATGCTTTAGAAGCAAGAATTAAGAGGACTACATTCATTATTTCAGCTGAAAAATGCTTAGTTTATGATTTATAGTCAACATTAATGAAATGTTCCAAACAAGCGTTTTCAGCCGGAGTGGAGCACATTTTGACCCTTTTTTTAAAAACATCATTGTACATTGAAATTTCTGCTTGCGTATGCTTTAGAAGCAAGAATTAAGAGGACTACATTCATTATTTCAGCTGAAAAATGCTTAGTTTATGATTTATAGTCAACATTAATGTCATGTCCCAAACAAGCGTTTTCAGCCCGAGTGGAGCACATTTTGACTGTTTTTTTAAAAACATCATTGTATATTGAAATTTCTGCTTGCGTATGCTTTAGAAGCAAGAATTAAGAGGACTACATTCATTATTTCAGCTGAAAAATGCTTAGTTTATGATTTATAGTTAACATTAATGTCATGTCCCAAACAAGCGTTTTCAGCCCGAGTGGAGCACATTTTGACTGTTTTTTTAAAAACATCATTGTACATTGAAATTTCTGCTTGCGTATGCTTTAGAAGCGAGAATTAAGAGGACTACATTCATTATTTCAGCTGAAAAATGCTTAGTTTATGATTTATAGTCAACATTAATGAAATGTTCCAAACAAGCGTTTTCAGCCCGAGTGGAGCACATTTTGACTGTTTTTTTAAAAACATCATTGTACATTGAAATTTCTGCTTGCGTATGCTTTAGAAGCAAGAATTAAGAGGACTACATTCATTATTTCAGCTGAAAAATGCTTAGTTTATGATTTATAGTTAACATTAATGTCATGTCCCAAACAAGCGTTTTCAGCCCGAGTGGAGCACATTTTGACTGTTTTTTTAAAAACATCATTGTACATTGAAATTTCTGCTTGCGTATGCTTTAGAAGCGAGAATTAAGAGGACTACATTCATTATTTCAGCTGAAAAATGCTTAGTTTATGATTTATAGTTAACATTAATGTCATGTCCCAAACAAGCGTTTTCAGCCCGAGTGGAGCACATTTTGACTGTTTTTTTAAAAACATCATTGTACATTGAAATTTCTGCTTGCGTATGCTTTAGAAGCGAGAATTAAGAGGACTACATTCATTATTTCAGCTGAAAAATGCTTAGTTTATGATTTATAGTCAACATTAATGAAATGTTCCAAACAAGCGTTTTCAGCCCGAGTGGAGCACATTTTGACCCTTTTTTTAAAAACATCATTGTACATTGAAATTTCTGCTTGCGTATGCTTTAGAAGCAAGAATTAAGAGGACTACATTCATTATTTCAGCTGAAAAATGCTTAGTTTATGATTTATAGTCAACATTAATGAAATGTTCCAAACAAGCGTTTTCAGCCCGAGTGGAGCACATTTTGACCCTTTTTTTAAAAACATCATTGTACATTGAAATTTCTGCTTGCGTATGCTTTAGAAGCAAGAATTAAGAGGACTACATTCATTATTTCAGCTGAAAAATGCTTAGTTTATGATTTATAGTCAACATTAATGTCATGTCCCAAACAAGCGTTTTCAGCCCGAGTGGAGCACATTTTGACTGTTTTTTTAAAAACATCATTGTACATTGAAATTTCTGCTTGCGTATGCTTTAGAAGCAAGAATTAAGAGGACTACATTCATTATTTCAGCTGAAAAATGCTTAGTTTATGATTTATAGTCAACATTAATGAAATGTCCCCAACAGCGTTTTCAGCCCGAGTGGAGCACATTTTGACTGTTTTTTTAAAAACATCATTGTACATTGAAATTTCTGCTTGCGTATGCTTTAGAAGCAAGAATTAAGAGGACTACATTCATTATTTCAGCTGAAAAATGCTTAGTTTTTGATTTGTAGTCAACATTAATGAAATGTCCCCAACAGCGTTTTCAGCCCGAGTGGAGCGCATTTTGACTGTTTTTTTTAAAAACATCATTGTACATTGAAATTTCTGCTTGCGTATGCTTTAGAAGCAAGAATTAAGAGGACTACATTCATTATTTCAGCTAAAAAATGCTTAGTTTATGATTTATAGTCAACATTAAGGAAATGTTCCGAACAAGCGTTTTCAGCCCGAGTGGAGCACATTTTGACCGTTTTTTTAAAAACATCATTGTACATTGAAATTTCTGTTTGCGTATGCTTTAGAAGCAAGAATTAAGAGGACTACATTCATTATTTCAGCTGAAAAATGCTTAGTTTATGATTTATAGTCAACATTAATTAAATGTCCCCAACAGCGTTTTCAGCCCGAGTGGAGCACATTTTGACTGTTTTTTTTAAAAACATCATTGTACATTGAAATTTCTGCTTGCGTATGCTTTAGAAGCAAGAATTAAGAGGACTACATTCATTATTTCAGCTGAAAAATGCTTAGTTTATGATTTATAGTCAACATTAATGAAATGTTCCAAACAAGCGTTTTCAGCCCGAGTGGAGCACATTTTGACTGTTTTTTTAAAAACATCATTGTACATTGAAATTTCTGCTTGCGTATGCTTTAGAAGCAAGAATTAAGAGGACTACATTCATTATTTCAGCTGAAAAATGCTTAGTTTATGATTTATAGTCAACATTAATGAAATGTTCCAAACAAGCGTTTTCAGCCCGAGTGGAGCACATTTTGACCCTTTTTTTAAAAACATCATTGTACATTGAAATTTCTGCTTGCGTATGCTTTAGAAGCAAGAATTAAGAGGACTACATTCATTATTTCAGCTGAAAAATGCTTAGTTTATGATTTATAGTTAACATTAATGTCATGTCCCAAACAAGCGTTTTCAGCCCGAGTGGAGCACATTTTGACTGTTTTTTTAAAAACATCATTGTACATTGAAATTTCTGCTTGCGTATGCTTTAGAAGCGAGAATTAAGAGGACTACATTCATTATTTCAGCTGAAAAATGCTTAGTTTATGATTTATAGTCAACATTAATGAAATGTTCCAAACAAGCGTTTTCAGCCCGAGTGGAGCACATTTTGACTGTTTTTTTAAAAACATCATTGTACATTGAAATTTCTGCTTGCGTATGCTTTAGAAGCAAGAATTAAGAGGACTACATTCATTATTTCAGCTGAAAAATGCTTAGTTTATGATTTATAGTCAACATTAATGAAATGTCCCCAACAGCGTTTTCAGCCCGAGTGGAGCACATTTTGACTGTTTTTTTAAAAACATCATTGTACATTGAAATTTCTGCTTGCGTATGCTTTAGAAGCAAGAATTAAGAGGACTACATTCATTATTTCAGCTGAAAAATGCTTAGTTTTTGATTTGTAGTCAACATTAATGAAATGTCCCCAACAGCGTTTTCAGCCCGAGTGGAGCGCATTTTGACTGTTTTTTTTAAAAACATCATTGTACATTGAAATTTCTGCTTGCGTATGCTTTAGAAGCAAGAATTAAGAGGACTACATTCATTATTTCAGCTGAAAAATGCTTAGTTTATGATTTATAGTCAACATTAAGGAAATGTTCCGAACAAGCGTTTTCAGCCCGAGTGGAGCACATTTTGACTGTTTTTTTTAAAAACATCATTGTACATTGAAATTTCTGCTTGCGTATGCTTTAGAAGCAAGAATTAAGAGGACTACATTCATTATTTCAGCTGAAAAATGCTTAGTTTATGATTTATAGTCAACATTAAGGAAATGTTCCGAACAAGCGTTTTCAGCCCGAGTGGAGCACATTTTGACCCTTTTTTTAAAAACATCATTGTACATTGAAATTTCTGCTTGCGTATGCTTTAGAAGCAAGAATTAAGAGGACTACATTCATTATTTCAGCTGAAAAATGCTTAGTTTATGATTTATAGTCAACATTAATGAAATGTCCCCAACAGCGTTTTCAGCCCGAGTGGAGCACATTTTGACTGTTTTTTTAAAAACATCATTGTACATTGAAATTTCTGCTTGCGTATGCTTTAGAAGCGAGAATTAAGAGGACTACATTCATTATTTCAGCTGAAAAATGCTTAGTTTATGATTTATAGTCAACATTAATGAAATGTCCCCAACAGCGTTTTCAGCCCGAGTGGAGCACATTTTGACTGTTTTTTTTAAAAACATCATTGTACATTGAAATTTCTGCTTGCGTATGCTTTAGAAGCAAGAATTAAGAGGACTACATTCATTATTTCAGCTGAAAAATGCTTAGTTTATGATTTATAGTCAACATTAATGAAATGTTCCAAACAAGCGTTTTCAGCCCGAGTGGAGCACATTTTGACCGTTTTTTTAAAAACATCATTGTACATTGAAATTTCTGTTTGTGTATGCTTTAGAAGCAAGAATTAAGAGGACTACATTCATTATTTCAGCTGAAAAATGCTTAGTTTATGATTTATAGTCAACATTAATGTAATGTCCCAAACAAGCGTTTTCAGCCCGAGTGGAGCACATTTTGACCGTTTTTTTAAAAACATCATTGTACATTGAAATTTCTGTTTGCGTATGCTTTAGAAGCAAGAATTAAGAGGACTACATTCATTATTTCAGCTGAAAAATGCTTAGTTTATGATTTATAGTCAACATTAATGTAATGTCCCAAACAAGCGTTTTCAGCCCGAGTGGAGCACATTTTGACTGTTTTTTTAAAAACATCATTGTACATTGAAATTTCTGCTTGCGTATGCTTTAGAAGCAAGAATTAAGAGGACTACATTCATTATTTCAGCTGAAAAATGCTTAGTTTATGATTTATAGTCAACATTAATGAAATGTTCCAAACAAGCGTTTTCAGCCCGAGTGGAGCACATTTTGACCGTTTTTTTAAAAACATCATTGTACATTGAAATTTCTGTTTGTGTATGCTTTAGAAGCAAGAATTAAGAGGACTACATTCATTATTTCAGCTGAAAAATGCTTAGTTTATGATTTATAGTCAACATTAATGTAATGTCCCAAACAAGCGTTTTCAGCCCGAGTGGAGCACATTTTGACCGTTTTTTTAAAAACATCATTGTACATTGAAATTTCTGTTTGCGTATGCTTTAGAAGCAAGAATTAAGAGGACTACATTCATTATTTCAGCTGAAAAATGCTTAGTTTATGATTTATAGTCAACATTAATGTAATGTCCCAAACAAGCGTTTTCAGCCCGAGTGGAGCACATTTTGACTGTTTTTTTAAAAACATCATTGTACATTGAAATTTCTGCTTGCGTATGCTTTAGAAGCAAGAATTAAGAGGACTACATTCATTATTTCAGCTGAAAAATGCTTAGTTTATGATTTATAGTCAACATTAATGAAATGTTCCAAACAAGCGTTTTCAGCCCGAGTGGAGCACATTTTGACCCTTTTTTTAAAAACATCATTGTACATTGAAATTTCTGCTTGCGTATGCTTTAGAAGCAAGAATTAAGAGGACTACATTCATTATTTCAGCTGAAAAATGCTTAGTTTATGATTTATAGTCAACATTAATGTCATGTCCCAAACAAGCGTTTTCAGCCCGAGTGGAGCACATTTTGACTGTTTTTTTAAAAACATCATTGTACATTGAAATTTCTGCTTGCGTATGCTTTAGAAGCAAGAATTAAGAGGACTACATTCATTATTTCAGCTGAAAAATGCTTAGTTTATGATTTATAGTTAACATTAATGTCATGTCCCAAACAAGCGTTTTCAGCCCGAGTGGAGCACATTTTGACTGTTTTTTTAAAAACATCATTGTACATTGAAATTTCTGCTTGCGTATGCTTTAGAAGCGAGAATTAAGAGGACTACATTCATTATTTCAGCTGAAAAATGCTTAGTTTATGATTTATAGTCAACATTAATGAAATGTTCCAAACAAGCGTTTTCAGCCCGAGTGGAGCACATTTTGACCGTTTTTTTAAAAACATCATTGTACATTGAAATTTCTGTTTGCGTATGCTTTAGAAGCAAGAATTAAGAGGACTACATTCATTATTTCAGCTGAAAAATGCTTAGTTTATGATTTATAGTCAACATTAATGTCATGTCCCAAACAAGCGTTTTCAGCCCGAGTGGAGCACATTTTGACTGTTTTTTTAAAAACATCATTGTACATTGAAATTTCTGCTTGCGTATGCTTTAGAAGCAAGAATTAAGAGGACTACATTCATTATTTCAGCTGAAAAATGCTTAGTTTATGATTTATAGTCAACATTAATGAAATGTCCCCAACAGCGTTTTCAGCCCGAGTGGAGCACATTTTGACTGTTTTTTTAAAAAACATCATTGTACATTGAAATTTCTGCTTGCGTATGCTTTAGAAGCAAGAATTAAGAGGACTACATTCATTATTTCAGCTGAAAAATGCTTAGTTTTTGATTTGTAGTCAACATTAATGAAATGTCCCCAACAGCGTTTTCAGCCCGAGTGGAGCGCATTTTGACTGTTTTTTTTAAAAACATCATTGTACATTGAAATTTCTGCTTGCGTATGCTTTAGAAGCAAGAATTAAGAGGACTACATTCATTATTTCAGCTGAAAAATGCTTAGTTTATGATTTATAGTCAACATTAAGGAAATGTTCCGAACAAGCGTTTTCAGCCCGAGTGGAGCACATTTTGACTGTTTTTTTTAAAAACATCATTGTACATTGAAATTTCTGCTTGCGTATGCTTTAGAAGCAAGAATTAAGAGGACTACATTCATTATTTCAGCTGAAAAATGCTTAGTTTATGATTTATAGTCAACATTAAGGAAATGTTCCGAACAAGCGTTTTCAGCCCGAGTGGAGCACATTTTGACCGTTTTTTTAAAAACATCATTGTACATTGAAATTTCTGCTTGCGTATGCTTTAGAAGCAAGAATTAAGAGGACTACATTCATTATTTCAGCTGAAAAATGCTTAGTTTATGATTTATAGTCAACATTAATGAAATGTCCCCAACAGCGTTTTCAGCCCGAGTGGAGCACATTTTGACTGTTTTTTTTAAAAACATCATTGTACATTGAAATTTCTGTTTGCGTATGCTTTAGAAGCAAGAATTAAGAGGACTACATTCATTATTTCAGCTGAAAAATGCTTAGTTTATGATTTATAGTCAACATTAATGAAATGTCCCCAACAGCGTTTTCAGCCCGAGTGGAGCACATTTTGACTGTTTTTTTAAAAACATCATTGTACATTGAAATTTCTGCTTGCGTATGCTTTAGAAGCAAGAATTAAGAGGACTACATTCATTATTTCAGCTGAAAAATGCTTAGTTTATGATTTATAGTCAACATTAATGAAATGTTCCAAACAAGCGTTTTCAGCCCGAGTGGAGCACATTTTGACCCTTTTTTTAAAAACATCATTGTACATTGAAATTTCTGTTTGCGTATGCTTTAGAAGCAAGAATTAAGAGGACTACATTCATTATTTCAGCTGAAAAATGCTTAGTTTATGATTTATAGTCAACATTAAGGAAATGTTCCGAACAAGCGTTTTCAGCCCGAGTGGAGCACATTTTGACCGTTTTTTTAAAAACATCATTGTACATTGAAATTTCTGTTTGCGTATGCTTTAGAAGCAAGAATTAAGAGGACTACATTCATTATTTCAGCTGAAAAATGCTTAGTTTATGATTTATAGTCAACATTAATGTCATGTCCCAAACAAGCGTTTTCAGCCCGAGTGGAGCACATTTTGACTGTTTTTTTAAAAACATCATTGTACATTGAAATTTCTGCTTGCGTATGCTTTAGAAGCAAGAATTAAGAGGACTACATTCATTATTTCAGCTGAAAAATGCTTAGTTTATGATTTATAGTCAACATTAATGAAATGTCCCCAACAGCGTTTTCAGCCCGAGTGGAGCACATTTTGACTGTTTTTTTAAAAACATCATTGTACATTGAAATTTCTGCTTGCGTATGCTTTAGAAGCAAGAATTAAGAGGACTACATTCATTATTTCAGCTGAAAAATGCTTAGTTTTTGATTTGTAGTCAACATTAATGAAATGTCCCCAACAGCGTTTTCAGCCCGAGTGGAGCGCATTTTGACTGTTTTTTTTAAAAACATCATTGTACATTGAAATTTCTGCTTGCGTATGCTTTAGAAGCAAGAATTAAGAGGACTACATTCATTATTTCAGCTGAAAAATGCTTAGTTTATGATTTATAGTCAACATTAAGGAAATGTTCCGAACAAGCGTTTTCAGCCCGAGTGGAGCACATTTTGACTGTTTTTTTTAAAAACATCATTGTACATTGAAATTTCTGCTTGCGTATGCTTTAGAAGCAAGAATTAAGAGGACTACATTCATTATTTCAGCTGAAAAATGCTTAGTTTATGATTTATAGTCAACATTAAGGAAATGTTCCGAACAAGCGTTTTCAGCCCGAGTGGAGCACATTTTGACCGTTTTTTTAAAAACATCATTGTACATTGAAATTTCTGCTTGCGTATGCTTTAGAAGCAAGAATTAAGAGGACTACATTCATTATTTCAGCTGAAAAATGCTTAGTTTATGATTTATAGTCAACATTAATTAAATGTCCCCAACAGCGTTTTCAGCCCGAGTGGAGCACATTTTGACTGTTTTTTTTAAAAACATCATTGTACATTGAAATTTCTGCTTGCGTATGCTTTAGAAGCAAGAATTAAGAGGACTACATTCATTATTTCAGCTGAAAAATGCTTAGTTTATGATTTATAGTCAACATTAATGAAATGTTCCAAACAAGCGTTTTCAGCCCGAGTGGAGCACATTTTGACCGTTTTTTTAAAAACATCATTGTACATTGAAATTTCTGCTTGCGTATGCTTTAGAAGCAAAAATTAAGAGGACTACATTCATTATTTCAGCTGAAAAATGCTTAGTTTATGATTTATAGTCAACATTAATGAAATGTCCCCAACAGCGTTTTCAGCCCGAGTGGAGCACATTTTGACTGTTTTTTTAAAAACATCATTGTACATTGAAATTTCTGCTTGCGTATGCTTTAGAAGCAAGAATTAAGAGGACTACATTCAATATTTCAGCTGAAAAATGCTTAGTTTATGATTTATAGTCAACATTAATGAAATGTTCCAAACAAGCGTTTTCAGCCCGAGTGGAGCACATTTTGACCCTTTTTTTAAAAACATCATTGTACATTGAAATTTCTGCTTGCGTATGCTTTAGAAGCAAGAATTAAGAGGACTACATTCATTATCTCAGCTGAAAAATGCTTAGTTTATGATTTATAGTCAACATTAATGTCATGTCCCAAACAAGCGTTTTCAGCCCGAGTGGAGCACATTTTGACTGTTTTTTTAAAAACATCATTGTACATTGAAATTTCTGCTTGCGTATGCTTTAGAAGCAAGAATTAAGAGGACTACATTCATTATTTCAGCTGAAAAATGCTTAGTTTATGATTTATAGTCAACATTAATGAAATGTTCCAAACAAGCGTTTTCAGCCCGAGTGGAGCACATTTTGACCCTTTTTTTAAAAACATCATTGTACATTGAAATTTCTGCTTGCGTATGCTTTAGAAGCAAGAATTAAGAGGACTACATTCATTATTTCAGCTGAAAAATGCTTAGTTTATGATTTATAGTTAACATTAATGTCATGTCCCAAACAAGCGTTTTCAGCCCGAGTGGAGCACATTTTGACTGTTTTTTTAAAAACATCATTGTACATTGAAATTTCTGCTTGCGTATGCTTTAGAAGCGAGAATTAAGAGGACTACATTCATTATTTCAGCTGAAAAATGCTTAGTTTATGATTTATAGTCAACATTAATGAAATGTTCCAAACAAGCGTTTTCAGCCCGAGTGGAGCACATTTTGACCCTTTTTTTAAAAACATCATTGTACATTGAAATTTCTGCTTGCGTATGCTTTAGAAGCAAGAATTAAGAGGACTACATTCATTATTTCAGCTGAAAAATGCTTAGTTTATGATTTATAGTCAACATTAATGTCATGTCCCAAAAAAGCGTTTTCAGCCCGAGTGGAGCACATTTTGACTGTTTTTTTAAAAACATCATTGTACATTGAAATTTCTGCTTGCGTATGCTTTAGAAGCAAGAATTAAGAGGACTACATTCATTATTTCAGCTGAAAAATGCTTAGTTTATGATTTATAGTCAACATTAATGAAATGTCCCCAACAGCGTTTTCAGCCCGAGTGGAGCACATTTTGACTGTTTTTTTAAAAACATCATTGTACATTGAAATTTCTGCTTGCGTATGCTTTAGAAGCAAGAATTAAGAGGAATACATTCATTATTTCAGCTGAAAAATGCTTAGTTTATGATTTATAGTCAACATTAATGAAATGTTCCAAACAAGCGTTTTCAGCCCGAGTGGAGCACATTTTGACCCTTTTTTTAAAAACATCATTGTACATTGAAATTTCTGCTTGCGTATGCTTTAGAAGCAAGAATTAAGAGGACTACATTCATTATTTCAGCTGAAAAATGCTTAGTTTATGATTTATAGTCAACATTAATGAAATGTCCCCAACAGCGTTTTCAGCCCGAGTGGAGCACATTTTGACTGTTTTTTTTAAAAACATCATTGTACATTGAAATTTCTGCTTGCGTATGCTTTAGAAGCAAGAATTAAGAGGACTACATTCATTATTTCAGCTGAAAAATGCTTAGTTTTTGATTTGTAGTCAACATTAATGAAATGTCCCCAACAGCGTTTTCAGCCCGAGTGGAGCACATTTTGACCGTTTTTTTAAAAACATCATTGTACATTGAAATTTCTGTTTGTGTATGCTTTAGAAGCAAGAATTAAGAGGACTACATTCATTATTTCAGCTGAAAAATGCTTAGTTTATGATTTATAGTCAACATTAATGTAATGTCCCAAACAAGCGTTTTCAGCCCGAGTGGAGCACATTTTGACCGTTTTTTTAAAAACATCATTGTACATTGAAATTTCTGCTTGCGTATGCTTTAGAAGCAAGAATTAAGAGGACTACATTCATTATTTCAGCTGAAAAATGCTTAGTTTATGATTTATAGTCAACATTAATGAAATGTTCCAAACAAGCGTTTTCAGCCCGAGTGGAGCACATTTTGACCGTTTTTTTAAAAACATCATTGTACATTGAAATTTCTGCTTGCGTATGCTTTAGAAGCAAGAATTAAGAGGACTACATTCATTATTTCAGCTGAAAAATGCTTAGTTTATGATTTATAGTCAACATTAATGAAATGTTCCAAACAAGCGTTTTCAGCCCGAGTGGAGCACATTTTGACCGTTTTTTTAAAAACATCATTGTACATTGAAATTTCTGTTTGTGTATGCTTTAGAAGCAAGAATTAAGAGGACTACATTCATTATTTCAGCTGAAAAATGCTTAGTTTATGATTTATAGTCAACATTAATGTAATGTCCCAAACAAGCGTTTTCAGCCCGAGTGGAGCACATTTTGACCGTTTTTTTAAAAACATCATTGTACATTGAAATTTCTGTTTGCGTATGCTTTAGAAGCAAGAATTAAGAGGACTACATTCATTATTTCAGCTGAAAAATGCTTAGTTTATGATTTATAGTCAACATTAATGTAATGTCCCAAACAAGCGTTTTCAGCCCGAGTGGAGCACATTTTGACTGTTTTTTTAAAAACATCATTGTACATTGAAATTTCTGCTTGCGTATGCTTTAGAAGCAAGAATTAAGAGGACTACATTCATTATTTCAGCTGAAAAATGCTTAGTTTATGATTTATAGTCAACATTAATGAAATGTTCCAAACAAGCGTTTTCAGCCCGAGTGGAGCACATTTTGACCCTTTTTTTAAAAACATCATTGTACATTGAAATTTCTGCTTGCGTATGCTTTAGAAGCAAGAATTAAGAGGACTACATTCATTATTTCAGCTGAAAAATGCTTAGTTTATGATTTATAGTCAACATTAATGTCATGTCCCAAACAAGCGTTTTCAGCCCGAGTGGAGCACATTTTGACTGTTTTTTTAAAAACATCATTGTATATTGAAATTTCTGCTTGCGTATGCTTTAGAAGCAAGAATTAAGAGGACTACATTCATTATTTCAGCTGAAAAATGCTTAGTTTATGATTTATAGTTAACATTAATGTCATGTCCCAAACAAGCGTTTTCAGCCCGAGTGGAGCACATTTTGACTGTTTTTTTAAAAACATCATTGTACATTGAAATTTCTGCTTGCGTATGCTTTAGAAGCGAGAATTAAGAGGACTACATTCATTATTTCAGCTGAAAAATGCTTAGTTTATGATTTATAGTCAACATTAATGAAATGTTCCAAACAAGCGTTTTCAGCCCGAGTGGAGCACATTTTGACTGTTTTTTTAAAAACATCATTGTACATTGAAATTTCTGCTTGCGTATGCTTTAGAAGCAAGAATTAAGAGGACTACATTCATTATTTCAGCTGAAAAATGCTTAGTTTATGATTTATAGTTAACATTAATGTCATGTCCCAAACAAGCGTTTTCAGCCCGAGTGGAGCACATTTTGACTGTTTTTTTAAAAACATCATTGTACATTGAAATTTCTGCTTGCGTATGCTTTAGAAGCGAGAATTAAGAGGACTACATTCATTATTTCAGCTGAAAAATGCTTAGTTTATGATTTATAGTTAACATTAATGTCATGTCCCAAACAAGCGTTTTCAGCCCGAGTGGAGCACATTTTGACTGTTTTTTTAAAAACATCATTGTACATTGAAATTTCTGCTTGCGTATGCTTTAGAAGCGAGAATTAAGAGGACTACATTCATTATTTCAGCTGAAAAATGCTTAGTTTATGATTTATAGTCAACATTAATGAAATGTTCCAAACAAGCGTTTTCAGCCCGAGTGGAGCACATTTTGACCCTTTTTTTAAAAACATCATTGTACATTGAAATTTCTGCTTGCGTATGCTTTAGAAGCAAGAATTAAGAGGACTACATTCATTATTTCAGCTGAAAAATGCTTAGTTTATGATTTATAGTCAACATTAATGAAATGTTCCAAACAAGCGTTTTCAGCCCGAGTGGAGCACATTTTGACCCTTTTTTTAAAAACATCATTGTACATTGAAATTTCTGCTTGCGTATGCTTTAGAAGCAAGAATTAAGAGGACTACATTCATTATTTCAGCTGAAAAATGCTTAGTTTATGATTTATAGTCAACATTAATGTCATGTCCCAAACAAGCGTTTTCAGCCCGAGTGGAGCACATTTTGACTGTTTTTTTAAAAACATCATTGTACATTGAAATTTCTGCTTGCGTATGCTTTAGAAGCAAGAATTAAGAGGACTACATTCATTATTTCAGCTGAAAAATGCTTAGTTTATGATTTATAGTCAACATTAATGAAATGTCCCCAACAGCGTTTTCAGCCCGAGTGGAGCACATTTTGACTGTTTTTTTAAAAACATCATTGTACATTGAAATTTCTGCTTGCGTATGCTTTAGAAGCAAGAATTAAGAGGACTACATTCATTATTTCAGCTGAAAAATGCTTAGTTTTTGATTTGTAGTCAACATTAATGAAATGTCCCCAACAGCGTTTTCAGCCCGAGTGGAGCGCATTTTGACTGTTTTTTTTAAAAACATCATTGTACATTGAAATTTCTGCTTGCGTATGCTTTAGAAGCAAGAATTAAGAGGACTACATTCATTATTTCAGCTAAAAAATGCTTAGTTTATGATTTATAGTCAACATTAATGAAATGTTCCAAACAAGCGTTTTCAGCCCGAGTGGAGCACATTTTGACCGTTTTTTTAAAAACATCATTGTACATTGAAATTTCTGTTTGTGTATGCTTTAGAAGCAAGAATTAAGAGGACTACATTCATTATTTCAGCTGAAAAATGCTTAGTTTATGATTTATAGTCAACATTAATGTAATGTCCCAAACAAGCGTTTTCAGCCCGAGTGGAGCACATTTTGACCGTTTTTTTAAAAACATCATTGTACATTGAAATTTCTGCTTGCGTATGCTTTAGAAGCAAAAATTAAGAGGACTACATTCATTATTTCAGCTGAAAAATGCTTAGTTTATGATTTATAGTCAACATTAATGAAATGTCCCCAACAGCGTTTTCAGCCCGAGTGGAGCACATTTTGACTGTTTTTTTAAAAACATCATTGTACATTGAAATTTCTGCTTGCGTATGCTTTAGAAGCAAGAATTAAGAGGACTACATTCAATATTTCAGCTGAAAAATGCTTAGTTTATGATTTATAGTCAACATTAATGAAATGTTCCAAACAAGCGTTTTCAGCCCGAGTGGAGCACATTTTGACTGTTTTTTTAAAAACATCATTGTACATTGAAATTTCTGCTTGCGTATGCTTTAGAAGCAAGAATTAAGAGGACTACATTCATTATCTCAGCTGAAAAATGCTTAGTTTATGATTTATAGTCAACATTAATGTCATGTCCCAAACAAGCGTTTTCAGCCCGAGTGGAGCACATTTTGACTGTTTTTTTAAAAACATCATTGTACATTGAAATTTCTGCTTGCGTATGCTTTAGAAGCAAGAATTAAGAGGACTACATTCATTATTTCAGCTGAAAAATGCTTAGTTTATGATTTATAGTCAACATTAATGAAATGTTCCAAACAAGCGTTTTCAGCCCGAGTGGAGCACATTTTGACCCTTTTTTTAAAAACATCATTGTACATTGAAATTTCTGCTTGCGTATGCTTTAGAAGCAAGAATTAAGAGGACTACATTCATTATTTCAGCTGAAAAATGCTTAGTTTATGATTTATAGTTAACATTAATGTCATGTCCCAAACAAGCGTTTTCAGCCCGAGTGGAGCACATTTTGACTGTTTTTTTAAAAACATCATTGTACATTGAAATTTCTGCTTGCGTATGCTTTAGAAGCGAGAATTAAGAGGACTACATTCATTATTTCAGCTGAAAAATGCTTAGTTTATGATTTATAGTCAACATTAATGAAATGTTCCAAACAAGCGTTTTCAGCCCGAGTGGAGCACATTTTGACCCTTTTTTTAAAAACATCATTGTACATTGAAATTTCTGCTTGCGTATGCTTTAGAAGCAAGAATTAAGAGGACTACATTCATTATTTCAGCTGAAAAATGCTTAGTTTATGATTTATAGTCAACATTAATGTCATGTCCCAAACAAGCGTTTTCAGCCCGAGTGGAGCACATTTTGACTGTTTTTTTAAAAACATCATTGTACATTGAAATTTCTGCTTGCGTATGCTTTAGAAGCAAGAATTAAGAGGACTACATTCATTATTTCAGCTGAAAAATGCTTAGTTTATGATTTATAGTCAACATTAATGAAATGTCCCCAACAGCGTTTTCAGCCCGAGTGGAGCACATTTTGACTGTTTTTTTAAAAACATCATTGTACATTGAAATTTCTGCTTGCGTATGCTTTAGAAGCAAGAATTAAGAGGACTACATTCATTATTTCAGCTGAAAAATGCTTAGTTTATGATTTATAGTCAACATTAATGAAATGTCCCCAACAGCGTTTTCAGCCCGAGTGGAGCACATTTTGACTGTTTTTTTAAAAACATCATTGTACATTGAAATTTCTGCTTGCGTATGCTTTAGAAGCAAGAATTAAGAGGAATACATTCATTATTTCAGCTGAAAAATGCTTAGTTTATGATTTATAGTCAACATTAATGAAATGTTCCAAACAAGCGTTTTCAGCCCGAGTGGAGCACATTTTGACCCTTTTTTTAAAAACATCATTGTACATTGAAATTTCTGCTTGCGTATGCTTTAGAAGCAAGAATTAAGAGGACTACATTCATTATTTCAGCTGAAAAATGCTTAGTTTATGATTTATAGTCAACATTAATGTCATGTCCCAAACAAGCGTTTTCAGCCCGAGTGGAGCACATTTTGACCGTTTTTTTAAAAACATCATTGTACATTGAAATTTCTGCTTGCGTATGCTTTAGAAGCAAGAATTAAGAGGACTACATTCATTATTTCAGCTGAAAAATGCTTAGTTTATGATTTATAGTCAACATTAATGAAATGTCCCCAACAGCGTTTTCAGCCCGAGTGGAGCACATTTTGACTGTTTTTTTTAAAAACATCATTGTACATTGAAATTTCTGCTTGCGTATGCTTTAGAAGCAAGAATTAAGAGGACTACATTCATTATTTCAGCTGAAAAATGCTTAGTTTATGATATATAGTCAACATTAATGAAATGTTCCAAACAAGCGTTTTCAGCCCGAGTGGAGCACATTTTGACCGTTTTTTTAAAAACATTATTGTACATTGAAATTTCTGTTTGTGTATGCTTTAGAAGCAAGAATTAAGAGGACTACATTCATTATTTCAGCTGAAAAATGCTTAGTTTATGATTTATAGTCAACATTAATGTCATGTCCCAAACAAGCGTTTTCAGCCCGAGTGGAGCACATTTTGACTGTTTTTTTAAAAACATCATTGTACATTGAAATTTCTGCTTGCGTATGCTTTAGAAGCAAGAATTAAGAGGACTACATTCATTATTTCAGCTGAAAAATGCTTAGTTTATGATTTATAGTCAACATTAAGGAAATGTTCCGAACAAGCGTTTTCAGCCCGAGTGGAGCACATTTTGACTGTTTTTTTTAAAAACATCATTGTACATTGAAATTTCTGCTTGCGTATGCTTTAGAAGCAAGAATTAAGAGGACTACATTCATTATTTCAGCTGAAAAATGCTTAGTTTATGATTTATAGTCAACATTAAGGAAATGTTCCGAACAAGCGTTTTCAGCCCGAGTGGAGCACATTTTGACCGTTTTTTTAAAAACATCATTGTACATTGAAATTTCTGCTTGCGTATGCTTTAGAAGCAAGAATTAAGAGGACTACATTCATTATTTCAGCTGAAAAATGCTTAGTTTATGATTTATAGTCAACATTAATGAAATGTCCCCAACAGCGTTTTCAGCCCGAGTGGAGCACATTTTGACTGTTTTTTTTAAAAACATCATTGTACATTGAAATTTCTGCTTGCGTATGCTTTAGAAGCAAGAATTAAGAGGACTACATTCATTATTTCAGCTGAAAAATGCTTAGTTTATGATTTATAGTCAACATTAATGAAATGTTCCAAACAAGCGTTTTCAGCCCGAGTGGAGCACATTTTGACCGTTTTTTTAAAAACATCATTGTACATTGAAATTTCTGTTTGTGTATGCTTTAGAAGCAAGAATTAAGAGGACTACATTCATTATTTCAGCTGAAAAATGCTTAGTTTATGATTTATAGTCAACATTAATGTAATGTCCCTAACAAGCGTTTTCAGCCCGAGTGGAGCACATTTTGACCGTTTTTTTAAAAACATCATTGTACATTGAAATTTCTGTTTGCGTATGCTTTAGAAGCAAGAATTAAGAGGACTACATTCATTATTTCAGCTGAAAAATGCTTAGTTTATGATTTATAGTCAACATTAATGAAATGTCCCCAACAGCGTTTTCAGCCCGAGTGGAGCACATTTTGACTGTTTTTTTAAAAACATCATTGTACATTGAAATTTCTGCTTGCGTATGCTTTAGAAGCAAGAATTAAGAGGACTACATTCATTATTTCAGCTGAAAAATGCTTAGTTTATGATTTATAGTCAACATTAATGAAATGTTCCAAACAAGCGTTTTCAGCCCGAGTGGAGCACATTTTGACCCTTTTTTTAAAAACATCATTGTACATTGAAATTTCTGCTTGCGTATGCTTTAGAAGCAAGAATTAAGAGGACTACATTCATTATTTCAGCTGAAAAATGCTTAGTTTATGATTTATAGTCAACATTAATGTAATGTCCCAAACAAGCGTTTTCAGCCCGAGTGGAGCACATTTTGACTGTTTTTTTAAAAACATCATTGTACATTGAAATTTCTGCTTGCGTATGCTTTAGAAGCAAGAATTAAGAGGACTACATTCATTATTTCAGCTGAAAAATGCTTAGTTTATGATTTATAGTCAACATTAATGTCATGTCCCAAATAAGCGTTTTCAGCCCGAGTGGAGCACATTTTGACTGTTTTTTTAAAAACATCATTGTACATTGAAATTTCTGCTTGCGTATGCTTTAGAAGCAAGAATTAAGAGGACTACATTCATTATTTCAGCTGAAAAATGCTTAGTTTATGATTTATAGTCAACATTAATGAAATGTTCCAAACAAGCGTTTTCAGCCCGAGTGGAGCACATTTTGACCCTTTTTTTAAAAACATCATTGTACATTGAAATTTCTGTTTGTGTATGCTTTAGAAGCAAGAATTAAGAGGACTACATTCATTATTTCAGCTGAAAAATGCTTAGTTTATGATTTATAGTCAACATTAATGTAATGTCCCTAACAAGCGTTTTCAGCCCGAGTGGAGCACATTTTGACCGTTTTTTTAAAAACATCATTGTACATTGAAATTTCTGTTTGCGTATGCTTTAGAAGCAAGAATTAAGAGGACTACATTCATTATTTCAGCTGAAAAATGCTTAGTTTATGATTTATAGTCAACATTAATGAAATGTCCCCAACAGCGTTTTCAGCCCGAGTGGAGCACATTTTGACTGTTTTTTTAAAAACATCATTGTACATTGAAATTTCTGCTTGCGTATGCTTTAGAAGCAAGAATTAAGAGGACTACATTCATTATTTCAGCTGAAAAATGCTTAGTTTATGATTTATAGTCAACATTAATGAAATGTTCCAAACAAGCGTTTTCAGCCCGAGTGGAGCACATTTTGACCCTTTTTTTAAAAACATCATTGTACATTGAAATTTCTGCTTGCGTATGCTTTAGAAGCAAGAATTAAGAGGACTACATTCATTATTTCAGCTGAAAAATGCTTAGTTTATGATTTATAGTCAACATTAATGTAATGTCCCAAACAAGCGTTTTCAGCCCGAGTGGAGCACATTTTGACTGTTTTTTTAAAAACATCATTGTACATTGAAATTTCTGCTTGCGTATGCTTTAGAAGCAAGAATTAAGAGGACTACATTCATTATTTCAGCTGAAAAATGCTTAGTTTATGATTTATAGTCAACATTAATGTCATGTCCCAAATAAGCGTTTTCAGCCCGAGTGGAGCACATTTTGACTGTTTTTTTAAAAACATCATTGTACATTGAAATTTCTGCTTGCGTATGCTTTAGAAGCAAGAATTAAGAGGACTACATTCATTATTTCAGCTGAAAAATGCTTAGTTTATGATTTATAGTCAACATTAATGAAATGTTCCAAACAAGCGTTTTCAGCCCGAGTGGAGCACATTTTGACCCTTTTTTTAAAAACATCATTGTACATTGAAATTTCTGCTTGCGTATGCTTTAGAAGCAAGAATTAAGAGGACTACATTCATTATTTCAGCTGAAAAATGCTTAGTTTATGATTTATAGTCAACATTAATGTCATGTCCCAAACAAGCGTTTTCAGCCCGAGTGGAGCACATTTTGACTGTTTTTTTAAAAACATCATTGTACATTGAAATTTCTGCTTGCGTATGCTTTAGAAGCAAGAATTAAGAGGACTACATTCATTATTTCAGCTGAAAAATGCTTAGTTTATGATTTATAGTCAACATTAATGAAATGTTCCAAACAAGCGTTTTCAGCCCGAGTGGAGCACATTTTGACCCTTTTTTTAAAAACATCATTGTACATTGAAATTTCTGCTTGCGTATGCTTTAGAAGCAAGAATTAAGAGGACTACATTCATTATTTCAGCTGAAAAATGCTTAGTTTATGATTTATAGTCAACATTAATGTCATGTCCCAAACAAGCGTTTTCAGCCCGAGTGGAGCACATTTTGACTGTTTTTTTAAAAACATCATTGTACATTGAAATTTCTGCTTGCGTATGCTTTAGAAGCAAGAATTAAGAGGACTACATTCATTATTTCAGCTGAAAAATGCTTAGTTTATGATTTATAGTCAACATTAATGAAATGTTCCAAACAAGCGTTTTCAGCCCGAGTGGAGCACATTTTGACCCTTTTTTTAAAAACATCATTGTACATTGAAATTTCTGCTTGCGTATGCTTTAGAAGCAAGAATTAAGAGGACTACATTCATTATTTCAGCTGAAAAATGCTTAGTTTTTGATTTGTAGTCAACATTAATGAAATGTCCCCAACAGCGTTTTCAGCCCGAGTGGAGCGCATTTTGACTGTTTTTTTTAAAAACATCATTGTACATTGAAATTTCTGCTTGCGTATGCTTTAGAAGCAAGAATTAAGAGGACTACATTCATTATTTCAGCTGAAAAATGCTTAGTTTATGATTTATAGTCAACATTAATGAAATGTTCCAAACAAGCGTTTTCAGCCCGAGTGGAGCACATTTTGACCCTTTTTTTAAAAACATCATTGTACATTGAAATTTCTGCTTGCGTATGCTTTAGAAGCAAGAATTAAGAGGACTACATTCATTATTTCAGCTGAAAAATGCTTAGTTTATGATTTATAGTCAACATTAATGTAATGTCCCAAACAAGCGTTTTCAGCCCGAGTGGAGCACATTTTGACTGTTTTTTTAAAAACATCATTGTACATTGAAATTTCTGCTTGCGTATGCTTTAGAAGCAAGAATTAAGAGGACTACATTCATTATTTCAGCTGAAAAATGCTTAGTTTATGATTTATAGTCAACATTAATGTCATGTCCCAAATAAGCGTTTTCAGCCCGAGTGGAGCACATTTTGACTGTTTTTTTAAAAACATCATTGTACATTGAAATTTCTGCTTGCGTATGCTTTAGAAGCAAGAATTAAGAGGACTACATTCATTATTTCAGCTGAAAAATGCTTAGTTTATGATTTATAGTCAACATTAATGAAATGTTCCAAACAAGCGTTTTCAGCCCGAGTGGAGCACATTTTGACCCTTTTTTTAAAAACATCATTGTACATTGAAATTTCTGCTTGCGTATGCTTTAGAAGCAAGAATTAAGAGGACTACATTCATTATTTCAGCTGAAAAATGCTTAGTTTATGATTTATAGTCAACATTAATGTCATGTCCCAAACAAGCGTTTTCAGCCCGAGTGGAGCACATTTTGACTGTTTTTTTAAAAACATCATTGTACATTGAAATTTCTGCTTGCGTATGCTTTAGAAGCAAGAATTAAGAGGACTACATTCATTATTTCAGCTGAAAAATGCTTAGTTTATGATTTATAGTCAACATTAATGAAATGTTCCAAACAAGCGTTTTCAGCCCGAGTGGAGCACATTTTGACCCTTTTTTTAAAAACATCATTGTACATTGAAATTTCTGCTTGCGTATGCTTTAGAAGCAAGAATTAAGAGGACTACATTCATTATTTCAGCTGAAAAATGCTTAGTTTATGATTTATAGTCAACATTAATGTCATGTCCCAAACAAGCGTTTTCAGCCCGAGTGGAGCACATTTTGACTGTTTTTTTAAAAACATCATTGTACATTGAAATTTCTGCTTGCGTATGCTTTAGAAGCAAGAATTAAGAGGACTACATTCATTATTTCAGCTGAAAAATGCTTAGTTTATGATTTATAGTCAACATTAATGAAATGTTCCAAACAAGCGTTTTCAGCCCGAGTGGAGCACATTTTGACCCTTTTTTTAAAAACATCATTGTACATTGAAATTTCTGCTTGCGTATGCTTTAGAAGCAAGAATTAAGAGGACTACATTCATTATTTCAGCTGAAAAATGCTTAGTTTTTGATTTGTAGTCAACATTAATGAAATGTCCCCAACAGCGTTTTCAGCCCGAGTGGAGCGCATTTTGACTGTTTTTTTTAAAAACATCATTGTACATTGAAATTTCTGCTTGCGTATGCTTTAGAAGCAAGAATTAAGAGGACTACATTCATTATTTCAGCTGAAAAATGCTTAGTTTATGATTTATAGTCAACATTAATGAAATGTTCCAAACAAGCGTTTTCAGCCCGAGTGGAGCACATTTTGACCGTTTTTTTAAAAACATCATTGTACATTGAAATTTCTGTTTGTGTATGCTTTAGAAGCAAGAATTAAGAGGACTACATTCATTATTTCAGCTGAAAAATGCTTAGTTTATGATTTATAGTCAACATTAATGTAATGTCCCAAACAAGCGTTTTCAGCCCGAGTGGAGCACATTTTGACCGTTTTTTTAAAAACATCATTGTACATTGAAATTTCTGTTTGCGTATGCTTTAGAAGCAAGAATTAATAGGACTACATTCATTATTTCAGCTGAAAAATGCTTAGTTTATGATTTATAGTCAACATTAATGAAATGTCCCCAACAGCGTTTTCAGCCCGAGTGGAGCACATTTTGACTGTTTTTTTTAAAAACATCATTGTACATTGAAATTTCTGCTTGCGTATGCTTTAGAAGCAAGAATTAAGAGGACTACATTCATTATTTCAGCTGAAAAATGCTTAGTTTATGATTTATAGTCAACATTAATGAAATGTTCCAAACAAGCGTTTTCAGCCCGAGTGGAGCACATTTTGACCGTTTTTTTAAAAACATCATTGTACATTGAAATTTCTGTTTGTGTATGCTTTAGAAGCAAGAATTAAGAGGACTACATTCATTATTTCAGCTGAAAAATGCTTAGTTTATGATTTATAGTCAACATTAATGTAATGTCCCAAACAAGCGTTTTCAGCCCGAGTGGAGCACATTTTGACCGTTTTTTTAAAAACATCATTGTACATTGAAATTTCTGTTTGCGTATGCTTTAGAAGCAAGAATTAAGAGGACTACATTCATTATTTCAGCTGAAAAATGCTTAGTTTATGATTTATAGTCAACATTAATGTAATGTCCCAAACAAGCGTTTTCAGCCCGAGTGGAGCACATTTTGACTGTTTTTTTAAAAACATCATTGTACATTGAAATTTCTGCTTGCGTATGCTTTAGAAGCAAGAATTAAGAGGACTACATTCATTATTTCAGCTGAAAAATGCTTAGTTTATGATTTATAGTCAACATTAATGAAATGTTCCAAACAAGCGTTTTCAGCCCGAGTGGAGCACATTTTGACCGTTTTTTTAAAAACATCATTGTACATTGAAATTTCTGCTTGCGTATGCTTTAGAAGCAAGAATTAAGAGGACTACATTCATTATTTCAGCTGAAAAATGCTTAGTTTATGATTTATAGTCAACATTAATGTCATGTCCCAAACAAGCGTTTTCAGCCCGAGTGGAGCACATTTTGACTGTTTTTTTAAAAACATCATTGTACATTGAAATTTCTGCTTGCGTATGCTTTAGAAGCAAGAATTAAGAGGACTACATTCATTATTTCAGCTGAAAAATGCTTAGTTTATGATTTATAGTTAACATTAATGTCATGTCCCAAACAAGCGTTTTCAGCCCGAGTGGAGCACATTTTGACTGTTTTTTTAAAAACATCATTGTACATTGAAATTTCTGCTTGCGTATGCTTTAGAAGCGAGAATTAAGAGGACTACATTCATTATTTCAGCTGAAAAATGCTTAGTTTATGATTTATAGTCAACATTAATGAAATGTTCCAAACAAGCGTTTTCAGCCCGAGTGGAGCACATTTTGACCCTTTTTTTAAAAACATCATTGTACATTGAAATTTCTGCTTGCGTATGCTTTAGAAGCAAGAATTAAGAGGACTACATTCATTATTTCAGCTGAAAAATGCTTAGTTTATGATTTATAGTCAACATTAATGAAATGTCCCCAACAGCGTTTTCAGCCCGAGTGGAGCACATTTTGACTGTTTTTTTTAAAAACATCATTGTACATTGAAATTTCTGCTTGCGTATGCTTTAGAAGCAAGAATTAAGAGGACTACATTCATTATTTCAGCTGAAAAATGCTTAGTTTATGATTTATAGTCAACATTAATGAAATGTTCCAAACAAGCGTTTTCAGCCCGAGTGGAGCACATTTTGACCGTTTTTTTAAAAACATCATTGTACATTGAAATTTCTGTTTGTGTATGCTTTAGAAGCAAGAATTAAGAGGACTACATTCATTATTTCAGCTGAAAAATGCTTAGTTTATGATTTATAGTCAACATTAATGTAATGTCCCTAACAAGCGTTTTCAGCCCGAGTGGAGCACATTTTGACCGTTTTTTTAAAAACATCATTGTACATTGAAATTTCTGTTTGCGTATGCTTTAGAAGCAAGAATTAAGAGGACTACATTCATTATTTCAGCTGAAAAATGCTTAGTTTATGATTTATAGTCAACATTAATGAAATGTCCCCAACAGCGTTTTCAGCCCGAGTGGAGCACATTTTGACTGTTTTTTTAAAAACATCATTGTACATTGAAATTTCTGCTTGCGTATGCTTTAGAAGCAAGAATTAAGAGGACTACATTCATTATTTCAGCTGAAAAATGCTTAGTTTATGATTTATAGTCAACATTAATGAAATGTTCCAAACAAGCGTTTTCAGCCCGAGTGGAGCACATTTTGACCCTTTTTTTAAAAACATCATTGTACATTGAAATTTCTGCTTGCGTATGCTTTAGAAGCAAGAATTAAGAGGACTACATTCATTATTTCAGCTGAAAAATGCTTAGTTTATGATTTATAGTCAACATTAATGTAATGTCCCAAACAAGCGTTTTCAGCCCGAGTGGAGCACATTTTGACTGTTTTTTTAAAAACATCATTGTACATTGAAATTTCTGCTTGCGTATGCTTTAGAAGCAAGAATTAAGAGGACTACATTCATTATTTCAGCTGAAAAATGCTTAGTTTATGATTTATAGTCAACATTAATGTCATGTCCCAAATAAGCGTTTTCAGCCCGAGTGGAGCACATTTTGACTGTTTTTTTAAAAACATCATTGTACATTGAAATTTCTGCTTGCGTATGCTTTAGAAGCAAGAATTAAGAGGACTACATTCATTATTTCAGCTGAAAAATGCTTAGTTTATGATTTATAGTCAACATTAATGAAATGTTCCAAACAAGCGTTTTCAGCCCGAGTGGAGCACATTTTGACCCTTTTTTTAAAAACATCATTGTACATTGAAATTTCTGTTTGTGTATGCTTTAGAAGCAAGAATTAAGAGGACTACATTCATTATTTCAGCTGAAAAATGCTTAGTTTATGATTTATAGTCAACATTAATGTAATGTCCCTAACAAGCGTTTTCAGCCCGAGTGGAGCACATTTTGACCGTTTTTTTAAAAACATCATTGTACATTGAAATTTCTGTTTGCGTATGCTTTAGAAGCAAGAATTAAGAGGACTACATTCATTATTTCAGCTGAAAAATGCTTAGTTTATGATTTATAGTCAACATTAATGAAATGTCCCCAACAGCGTTTTCAGCCCGAGTGGAGCACATTTTGACTGTTTTTTTAAAAACATCATTGTACATTGAAATTTCTGCTTGCGTATGCTTTAGAAGCAAGAATTAAGAGGACTACATTCATTATTTCAGCTGAAAAATGCTTAGTTTATGATTTATAGTCAACATTAATGAAATGTTCCAAACAAGCGTTTTCAGCCCGAGTGGAGCACATTTTGACCCTTTTTTTAAAAACATCATTGTACATTGAAATTTCTGCTTGCGTATGCTTTAGAAGCAAGAATTAAGAGGACTACATTCATTATTTCAGCTGAAAAATGCTTAGTTTATGATTTATAGTCAACATTAATGTAATGTCCCAAACAAGCGTTTTCAGCCCGAGTGGAGCACATTTTGACTGTTTTTTTAAAAACATCATTGTACATTGAAATTTCTGCTTGCGTATGCTTTAGAAGCAAGAATTAAGAGGACTACATTCATTATTTCAGCTGAAAAATGCTTAGTTTATGATTTATAGTCAACATTAATGTCATGTCCCAAATAAGCGTTTTCAGCCCGAGTGGAGCACATTTTGACTGTTTTTTTAAAAACATCATTGTACATTGAAATTTCTGCTTGCGTATGCTTTAGAAGCAAGAATTAAGAGGACTACATTCATTATTTCAGCTGAAAAATGCTTAGTTTATGATTTATAGTCAACATTAATGAAATGTTCCAAACAAGCGTTTTCAGCCCGAGTGGAGCACATTTTGACCCTTTTTTTAAAAACATCATTGTACATTGAAATTTCTGCTTGCGTATGCTTTAGAAGCAAGAATTAAGAGGACTACATTCATTATTTCAGCTGAAAAATGCTTAGTTTATGATTTATAGTCAACATTAATGTCATGTCCCAAACAAGCGTTTTCAGCCCGAGTGGAGCACATTTTGACTGTTTTTTTAAAAACATCATTGTACATTGAAATTTCTGCTTGCGTATGCTTTAGAAGCAAGAATTAAGAGGACTACATTCATTATTTCAGCTGAAAAATGCTTAGTTTATGATTTATAGTCAACATTAATGAAATGTTCCAAACAAGCGTTTTCAGCCCGAGTGGAGCACATTTTGACCCTTTTTTTAAAAACATCATTGTACATTGAAATTTCTGCTTGCGTATGCTTTAGAAGCAAGAATTAAGAGGACTACATTCATTATTTCAGCTGAAAAATGCTTAGTTTATGATTTATAGTCAACATTAATGTCATGTCCCAAACAAGCGTTTTCAGCCCGAGTGGAGCACATTTTGACTGTTTTTTTAAAAACATCATTGTACATTGAAATTTCTGCTTGCGTATGCTTTAGAAGCAAGAATTAAGAGGACTACATTCATTATTTCAGCTGAAAAATGCTTAGTTTATGATTTATAGTCAACATTAATGAAATGTTCCAAACAAGCGTTTTCAGCCCGAGTGGAGCACATTTTGACCCTTTTTTTAAAAACATCATTGTACATTGAAATTTCTGCTTGCGTATGCTTTAGAAGCAAGAATTAAGAGGACTACATTCATTATTTCAGCTGAAAAATGCTTAGTTTTTGATTTGTAGTCAACATTAATGAAATGTCCCCAACAGCGTTTTCAGCCCGAGTGGAGCGCATTTTGACTGTTTTTTTTAAAAACATCATTGTACATTGAAATTTCTGCTTGCGTATGCTTTAGAAGCAAGAATTAAGAGGACTACATTCATTATTTCAGCTGAAAAATGCTTAGTTTATGATTTATAGTCAACATTAATGAAATGTTCCAAACAAGCGTTTTCAGCCCGAGTGGAGCACATTTTGACCGTTTTTTTAAAAACATCATTGTACATTGAAATTTCTGTTTGTGTATGCTTTAGAAGCAAGAATTAAGAGGACTACATTCATTATTTCAGCTGAAAAATGCTTAGTTTATGATTTATAGTCAACATTAATGTAATGTCCCAAACAAGCGTTTTCAGCCCGAGTGGAGCACATTTTGACCGTTTTTTTAAAAACATCATTGTACATTGAAATTTCTGTTTGCGTATGCTTTAGAAGCAAGAATTAATAGGACTACATTCATTATTTCAGCTGAAAAATGCTTAGTTTATGATTTATAGTCAACATTAATGAAATGTCCCCAACAGCGTTTTCAGCCCGAGTGGAGCACATTTTGACTGTTTTTTTTAAAAACATCATTGTACATTGAAATTTCTGCTTGCGTATGCTTTAGAAGCAAGAATTAAGAGGACTACATTCATTATTTCAGCTGAAAAATGCTTAGTTTATGATTTATAGTCAACATTAATGAAATGTTCCAAACAAGCGTTTTCAGCCCGAGTGGAGCACATTTTGACCGTTTTTTTAAAAACATCATTGTACATTGAAATTTCTGTTTGTGTATGCTTTAGAAGCAAGAATTAAGAGGACTACATTCATTATTTCAGCTGAAAAATGCTTAGTTTATGATTTATAGTCAACATTAATGTAATGTCCCAAACAAGCGTTTTCAGCCCGAGTGGAGCACATTTTGACCGTTTTTTTAAAAACATCATTGTACATTGAAATTTCTGTTTGCGTATGCTTTAGAAGCAAGAATTAAGAGGACTACATTCATTATTTCAGCTGAAAAATGCTTAGTTTATGATTTATAGTCAACATTAATGTAATGTCCCAAACAAGCGTTTTCAGCCCGAGTGGAGCACATTTTGACTGTTTTTTTAAAAACATCATTGTACATTGAAATTTCTGCTTGCGTATGCTTTAGAAGCAAGAATTAAGAGGACTACATTCATTATTTCAGCTGAAAAATGCTTAGTTTATGATTTATAGTCAACATTAATGAAATGTTCCAAACAAGCGTTTTCAGCCCGAGTGGAGCACATTTTGACCGTTTTTTTAAAAACATCATTGTACATTGAAATTTCTGCTTGCGTATGCTTTAGAAGCAAGAATTAAGAGGACTACATTCATTATTTCAGCTGAAAAATGCTTAGTTTATGATTTATAGTCAACATTAATGTCATGTCCCAAACAAGCGTTTTCAGCCCGAGTGGAGCACATTTTGACTGTTTTTTTAAAAACATCATTGTACATTGAAATTTCTGCTTGCGTATGCTTTAGAAGCAAGAATTAAGAGGACTACATTCATTATTTCAGCTGAAAAATGCTTAGTTTATGATTTATAGTTAACATTAATGTCATGTCCCAAACAAGCGTTTTCAGCCCGAGTGGAGCACATTTTGACTGTTTTTTTAAAAACATCATTGTACATTGAAATTTCTGCTTGCGTATGCTTTAGAAGCGAGAATTAAGAGGACTACATTCATTATTTCAGCTGAAAAATGCTTAGTTTATGATTTATAGTCAACATTAATGAAATGTCCCCAACAGCGTTTTCAGCCCGAGTGGAGCACATTTTGACTGTTTTTTTAAAAACATCATTGTACATTGAAATTTCTGCTTGCGTATGCTTTAGAAGCAAGAATTAAGAGGACTACATTCATTATTTCAGCTGAAAAATGCTTAGTTTTTGATTTGTAGTCAACATTAATGAAATGTCCCCAACAGCGTTTTCAGCCCGAGTGGAGCGCATTTTGACTGTTTTTTTTAAAAACATCATTGTACATTGAAATTTCTGCTTGCGTATGCTTTAGAAGCAAGAATTAAGAGGACTACATTCATTATTTCAGCTGAAAAATGCTTAGTTTATGATTTATAGTCAACATTAAGGAAATGTTCCGAACAAGCGTTTTCAGCCCGAGTGGAGCACATTTTGACCGTTTTTTTAAAAACATCATTGTACATTGAAATTTCTGTTTGCGTATGCTTTAGAAGCAAGAATTAAGAGGACTACATTCATTATTTCAGCTGAAAAATGCTTAGTTTATGATTTATAGTCAACATTAATGTAATTTCCCAAACAAGCGTTTTCAGCCCGAGTGGAGCACATTTTGACTGTTTTTTTAAAAACATCATTGTACATTGAAATTTCTGCTTGCGTATGCTTTAGAAGCAAGAATTAAGAGGACTACATTCATTATTTCAGCTGAAAAATGCTTAGTTTATGATTTATAGTCAACATTAATGAAATGTCCCCAACAGCGTTTTCAGCCCGAGTGGAGCACATTTTGACTGTTTTTTTAAAAACATCATTGTACATTGAAATTTCTGCTTGCGTATGCTTTAGAAGCAAGAATTAAGAGGACTACATTCATTATTTCAGCTGAAAAATGCTTAGTTTTTGATTTGTAGTCAACATTAATGAAATGTCCCCAACAGCGTTTTCAGCCCGAGTGGAGCGCATTTTGACTGTTTTTTTTAAAAACATCATTGTACATTGAAATTTCTGCTTGCGTATGCTTTAGAAGCAAGAATTAAGAGGACTACATTCATTATTTCAGCTGAAAAATGCTTAGTTTATGATTTATAGTCAACATTAAGGAAATGTTCCGAACAAGCGTTTTCAGCCCGAGTGGAGCACATTTTGACTGTTTTTTTTAAAAACATCATTGTACATTGAAATTTCTGCTTGCGTATGCTTTAGAAGCAAGAATTAAGAGGACTACATTCATTATTTCAGCTGAAAAATGCTTAGTTTATGATTTATAGTCAACATTAAGGAAATGTTCCGAACAAGCGTTTTCAGCCCGAGTGGAGCACATTTTGACCGTTTTTTTAAAAACATCATTGTACATTGAAATTTCTGCTTGCGTATGCTTTAGAAGCAAGAATTAAGAGGACTACATTCATTATTTCAGCTGAAAAATGCTTAGTTTATGATTTATAGTCAACATTAATTAAATGTCCCCAACAGCGTTTTCAGCCCGAGTGGAGCACATTTTGACTGTTTTTTTTAAAAACATCATTGTACATTGAAATTTCTGCTTGCGTATGCTTTAGAAGCAAGAATTAAGAGGACTACATTCATTATTTCAGCTGAAAAATGCTTAGTTTATGATTTATAGTCAACATTAATGAAATGTTCCAAACAAGCGTTTTCAGCCCGAGTGGAGCACATTTTGACCGTTTTTTTAAAAACATCATTGTACATTGAAATTTCTGTTTGTGTATGCTTTAGAAGCAAGAATTAAGAGGACTACATTCATTATTTCAGCTGAAAAATGCTTAGTTTATGATTTATAGTCAACATTAATGTAATGTCCCAAACAAGCGTTTTCAGCCCGAGTGGAGCACATTTTGACCGTTTTTTTAAAAACATCATTGTACATTGAAATTTCTGCTTGCGTATGCTTTAGAAGCAAAAATTAAGAGGACTACATTCATTATTTCAGCTGAAAAATGCTTAGTTTATGATTTATAGTCAACATTAATGAAATGTCCCCAACAGCGTTTTCAGCCCGAGTGGAGCACATTTTGACTGTTTTTTTAAAAACATCATTGTACATTGAAATTTCTGCTTGCGTATGCTTTAGAAGCAAGAATTAAGAGGACTACATTCAATATTTCAGCTGAAAAATGCTTAGTTTATGATTTATAGTCAACATTAATGAAATGTTCCAAACAAGCGTTTTCAGCCCGAGTGGAGCACATTTTGACCCTTTTTTTAAAAACATCATTGTACATTGAAATTTCTGCTTGCGTATGCTTTAGAAGCAAGAATTAAGAGGACTACATTCATTATCTCAGCTGAAAAATGCTTAGTTTATGATTTATAGTCAACATTAATGTCATGTCCCAAACAAGCGTTTTCAGCCCGAGTGGAGCACATTTTGACTGTTTTTTTAAAAACATCATTGTACATTGAAATTTCTGCTTGCGTATGCTTTAGAAGCAAGAATTAAGAGGACTACATTCATTATTTCAGCTGAAAAATGCTTAGTTTATGATTTATAGTCAACATTAATGTAATGTCCCAAACAAGCGTTTTCAGCCCGAGTGGAGCACATTTTGACCGTTTTTTTAAAAACATCATTGTACATTGAAATTTCTGCTTGCGTATGCTTTAGAAGCAAGAATTAAGAGGACTACATTCATTATTTCAGCTGAAAAATGCTTAGTTTATGATTTATAGTCAACATTAATGTCATGTCCCAAACAAGCGTTTTCAGCCCGAGTGGAGCACATTTTGACTGTTTTTTTAAAAACATCATTGTACATTGAAATTTCTGCTTGCGTATGCTTTAGAAGCAAGAATTAAGAGGACTACATTCATTATTTCAGCTGAAAAATGCTTAGTTTATGATTTATAGTCAACATTAATGAAATGTCCCCAACAGCGTTTTCAGCCCGAGTGGAGCACATTTTGACTGTTTTTTTAAAAACATCATTGTACATTGAAATTTCTGCTTGCGTATGCTTTAGAAGCAAGAATTAAGAGGACTACATTCATTATTTCAGCTGAAAAATGCTTAGTTTTTGATTTGTAGTCAACATTAATGAAATGTCCCCAACAGCGTTTTCAGCCCGAGTGGAGCGCATTTTGACTGTTTTTTTTAAAAACATCATTGTACATTGAAATTTCTGCTTGCGTATGCTTTAGAAGCAAGAATTAAGAGGACTACATTCATTATTTCAGCTGAAAAATGCTTAGTTTATGATTTATAGTCAACATTAAGGAAATGTTCCGAACAAGCGTTTTCAGCCCGAGTGGAGCACATTTTGACCGTTTTTTTAAAAACATCATTGTACATTGAAATTTCTGTTTGCGTATGCTTTAGAAGCAAGAATTAAGAGGACTACATTCATTATTTCAGCTGAAAAATGCTTAGTTTATGATTTATAGTCAACATTAATGTAATGTCCCAAACAAGCGTTTTCAGCCCGAGTGGAGCACATTTTGACTGTTTTTTTAAAAACATCATTGTACATTGAAATTTCTGCTTGCGTATGCTTTAGAAGCAAGAATTAAGAGGACTACATTCATTATTTCAGCTGAAAAATGCTTAATTTATGATTTATAGTCAACATTAATGAAATGTCCCCAACAGCGTTTTCAGCCCGAGTGGAGCACATTTTGACTGTTTTTTTAAAAACATCATTGTACATTGAAATTTCTGCTTGCGTATGCTTTAGAAGCAAGAATTAAGAGGACTACATTCATTATTTCAGCTGAAAAATGCTTAGTTTTTGATTTGTAGTCAACATTAATGAAATGTCCCCAACAGCGTTTTCAGCCCGAGTGGAGCGCATTTTGACTGTTTTTTTTAAAAACATCATTGTACATTGAAATTTCTGCTTGCGTATGCTTTAGAAGCAAGAATTAAGAGGACTACATTCATTATTTCAGCTGAAAAATGCTTAGTTTATGATTTATAGTCAACATTAAGGAAATGTTCCGAACAAGCGTTTTCAGCCCGAGTGGAGCACATTTTGACTGTTTTTTTTAAAAACATCATTGTACATTGAAATTTCTGCTTGCGTATGCTTTAGAAGCAAGAATTAAGAGGACTACATTCATTATTTCAGCTGAAAAATGCTTAGTTTATGATTTATAGTCAACATTAAGGAAATGTTCCGAACAAGCGTTTTCAGCCCGAGTGGAGCACATTTTGACCGTTTTTTTAAAAACATCATTGTACATTGAAATTTCTGCTTGCGTATGCTTTAGAAGCAAGAATTAAGAGGACTACATTCATTATTTCAGCTGAAAAATGCTTAGTTTATGATTTATAGTCAACATTAATTAAATGTCCCCAACAGCGTTTTCAGCCCGAGTGGAGCACATTTTGACTGTTTTTTTAAAAACATCATTGTACATTGAAATTTCTGCTTGCGTATGCTTTAGAAGCAAGAATTAAGAGGACTACATTCATTATTTCAGCTGAAAAATGCTTAGTTTATGATTTATAGTCAACATTAATGAAATGTTCCAAACAAGCGTTTTCAGCCCGAGTGGAGCACATTTTGACCGTTTTTTTAAAAACATCATTGTACATTGAAATTTCTGTTTGTGTATGCTTTAGAAGCAAGAATTAAGAGGACTACATTCATTATTTCAGCTGAAAAATGCTTAGTTTATGATTTATAGTCAACATTAATGTAATGTCCCAAACAAGCGTTTTCAGCCCGAGTGGAGCACATTTTGACCGTTTTTTTAAAAACATCATTGTACATTGAAATTTCTGCTTGCGTATGCTTTAGAAGCAAAAATTAAGAGGACTACATTCATTATTTCAGCTGAAAAATGCTTAGTTTATGATTTATAGTCAACATTAATGAAATGTCCCCAACAGCGTTTTCAGCCCGAGTGGAGCACATTTTGACTGTTTTTTTAAAAACATCATTGTACATTGAAATTTCTGCTTGCGTATGCTTTAGAAGCAAGAATTAAGAGGACTACATTCAATATTTCAGCTGAAAAATGCTTAGTTTATGATTTATAGTCAACATTAATGAAATGTTCCAAACAAGCGTTTTCAGCCCGAGTGGAGCACATTTTGACCCTTTTTTTAAAAACATCATTGTACATTGAAATTTCTGCTTGCGTATGCTTTAGAAGCAAGAATTAAGAGGACTACATTCATTATCTCAGCTGAAAAATGCTTAGTTTATGATTTATAGTCAACATTAATGTCATGTCCCAAACAAGCGTTTTCAGCCCGAGTGGAGCACATTTTGACTGTTTTTTTAAAAACATCATTGTACATTGAAATTTCTGCTTGCGTATGCTTTAGAAGCAAGAATTAAGAGGACTACATTCATTATTTCAGCTGAAAAATGCTTAGTTTATGATTTATAGTCAACATTAATGAAATGTTCCAAACAAGCGTTTTCAGCCCGAGTGGAGCACATTTTGACCCTTTTTTTAAAAACATCATTGTACATTGAAATTTCTGCTTGCGTATGCTTTAGAAGCAAGAATTAAGAGGACTACATTCATTATTTCAGCTGAAAAATGCTTAGTTTATGATTTATAGTTAACATTAATGTCATGTCCCAAACAAGCGTTTTCAGCCCGAGTGGAGCACATTTTGACTGTTTTTTTAAAAACATCATTGTACATTGAAATTTCTGCTTGCGTATGCTTTAGAAGCAAGAATTAAGAGGACTACATTCATTATTTCAGCTGAAAAATGCTTAGTTTATGATTTATAGTTAACATTAATGTCATGTCCCAAACAAGCGTTTTCAGCCCGAGTGGAGCACATTTTGACTGTTTTTTTAAAAACATCATTGTACATTGAAATTTCTGCTTGCGTATGCTTTAGAAGCGAGAATTAAGAGGACTACATTCATTATTTCAGCTGAAAAATGCTTAGTTTATGATTTATAGTCAACATTAATGAAATGTTCCAAACAAGCGTTTTCAGCCCGAGTGGAGCACATTTTGACCCTTTTTTTAAAAACATCATTGTACATTGAAATTTCTGCTTGCGTATGCTTTAGAAGCAAGAATTAAGAGGACTACATTCATTATTTCAGCTGAAAAATGCTTAGTTTATGATTTATAGTCAACATTAATGTCATGTCCCAAACAAGCGTTTTCAGCCCGAGTGGAGCACATTTTGACTGTTTTTTTAAAAACATCATTGTACATTGAAATTTCTGCTTGCGTATGCTTTAGAAGCAAGAATTAAGAGGAATACATTCATTATTTCAGCTGAAAAATGCTTAGTTTATGATTTATAGTCAACATTAATGAAATGTTCCAAACAAGCGTTTTCAGCCCGAGTGGAGCACATTTTGACCCTTTTTTTAAAAACATCATTGTACATTGAAATTTCTGCTTGCGTATGCTTTAGAAGCAAGAATTAAGAGGACTACATTCATTATTTCAGCTGAAAAATGCTTAGTTTATGATTTATAGTCAACATTAATGTCATGTTCCAAACAAGCGTTTTCAGCCCGAGTGGAGCACATTTTGACCCTTTTTTTAAAAACATCATTGTACATTGAAATTTCTGCTTGCGTATGCTTTAGAAGCAAGAATTAAGAGGACTACATTCATTATTTCAGCTGAAAAATGCTTAGTTTATGATATATAGTCAACATTAATGAAATGTTCCAAACAAGCGTTTTCAGCCCGAGTGGAGCACATTTTGACCGTTTTTTTAAAAACATTATTGTACATTGAAATTTCTGTTTGTGTATGCTTTAGAAGCAAGAATTAAGAGGACTACATTCATTATTTCAGCTGAAAAATGCTTAGTTTATGATTTATAGTCAACATTAATGAAATGTCCCCAACAGCGTTTTCAGCCCGAGTGGAGCACATTTTGACTGTTTTTTTAAAAACATCATTGTACATTGAAATTTCTGCTTGCGTATGCTTTAGAAGCAAGAATTAAGAGGACTACATTCATTATTTCAGCTGAAAAATGCTTAGTTTTTGATTTGTAGTCAACATTAATGAAATGTCCCCAACAGCGTTTTCAGCCCGAGTGGAGCGCATTTTGACTGTTTTTTTAAAAAACATCATTGTACATTGAAATTTCTGCTTGCGTATGCTTTAGAAGCAAGAATTAAGAGGACTACATTCATTATTTCAGCTGAAAAATGCTTAGTTTATGATTTATAGTCAACATTAAGGAAATGTTCCGAACAAGCGTTTTCAGCCCGAGTGGAGCACATTTTGACCGTTTTTTTAAAAACATCATTGTACATTGAAATTTCTGCTTGCGTATGCTTTAGAAGCAAGAATTAAGAGGACTACATTCATTATTTCAGCTGAAAAATGCTTAGTTTATTATTTATAGTCAACATTAATGAAATGTCCCCAACAGCGTTTTCAGCCCGAGTGGAGCACATTTTGACAGTTTTTTTTAAAAACATCATTGTACATTGAAATTTCTGCTTGCGTATGCTTTAGAAGCAAGAATTAAGAGGACTACATTCATTATTTCAGCTGAAAAATGCTTAGTTTATGATTTATAGTCAACATTAATGAAATGTTCCAAACAAGCGTTTTCAGCCCGAGTGGAGCACATTTTGACCGTTTTTTTAAAAACATCATTGTACATTGAAATTTCTGTTTGTGTATGCTTTAGAAGCAAGAATTAAGAGGACTACATTCATTATTTCAGCTGAAAAATGCTTAGTTTATGATTTATAGTCAACATTAATGTAATGTCCCAAACAAGCGTTTTCAGCCCGAGTGGAGCACATTTTGACCGTTTTTTTAAAAACATCATTGTACATTGTAATTTCTGTTTGCGTATGCTTTAGAAGCAAGAATTAAGAGGACTACATTCATTATTTCAGCTGAAAAATGCTTAATTTATGATTTATAGTCAACATTAATGAAATGTCCCCAACAGCGTTTTCAGCCCGAGTGGAGCGCATTTTGACTGTTTTTTTTAAAAACATCATTGTACATTGAAATTTCTGCTTGCGTATGCTTTAGAAGCAAGAATTAAGAGGACTACATTCATTATTTCAGCTGAAAAATGCTTAGTTTATGATTTATAGTCAACATTAATGAAATGTTCCAAACAAGCGTTTTCAGCCCGAGTGGAGCACATTTTGACCGTTTTTTTAAAAACATCATTGTACATTGAAATTTCTGTTTGTGTATGCTTTAGAAGCAAGAATTAAGAGGACTACATTCATTATTTCAGCTGAAAAATGCTTAGTTTATGATTTATAGTCAACATTAATGTAATGTCCCAAACAAGCGTTTTCAGCCCGAGTGGAGCACATTTTGACCGTTTTTTTAAAAACATCATTGTACATTGAAATTTCTGTTTGCGTATGCTTTAGAAGCAAGAATTAAGAGGACTACATTCATTATTTCAGCTGAAAAATGCTTAGTTTATGATTTATAGTCAACATTAATGTAATGTCCCAAACAAGCGTTTTCAGCCCGAGTGGAGCACATTTTGACTGTTTTTTTAAAAACATCATTGTACATTGAAATTTCTGCTTGCGTATGCTTTAGAAGCAAGAATTAAGAGGACTACATTCATTATTTCAGCTGAAAAATGCTTAGTTTATGATTTATAGTCAACATTAATGAAATGTTCCAAACAAGCGTTTTCAGCCCGAGTGGAGCACATTTTGACCCTTTTTTTAAAAACATCATTGTACATTGAAATTTCTGCTTGCGTATGCTTTAGAAGCAAGAATTAAGAGGACTACATTCATTATTTCAGCTGAAAAATGCTTAGTTTATGATTTATAGTCAACATTAATGTCATGTCCCAAACAAGCGTTTTCAGCCCGAGTGGAGCACATTTTGACTGTTTTTTTAAAAACATCATTGTATATTGAAATTTCTGCTTGCGTATGCTTTAGAAGCAAGAATTAAGAGGACTACATTCATTATTTCAGCTGAAAAATGCTTAGTTTATGATTTATAGTCAACATTAAGGAAATGTTCCGAACAAGCGTTTTCAGCCCGAGTGGAGCACATTTTGACCGTTTTTTTAAAAACATCATTGTACATTGAAATTTCTGCTTGCGTATGCTTTAGAAGCAAGAATTAAGAGGACTACATTCATTATTTCAGCTGAAAAATGCTTAGTTTATGATTTATAGTCAACATTAATTAAATGTCCCCAACAGCGTTTTCAGCCCGAGTGGAGCACATTTTGACTGTTTTTTTTAAAAACATCATTGTACATTGAAATTTCTGCTTGCGTATGCTTTAGAAGCAAGAATTAAGAGGACTACATTCATTATTTCAGCTGAAAAATGCTTAGTTTATGATTTATAGTCAACATTAATGAAATGTTCCAAACAAGCGTTTTCAGCCCGAGTGGAGCACATTTTGACCGTTTTTTTAAAAACATCATTGTACATTGAAATTTCTGTTTGTGTATGCTTTAGAAGCAAGAATTAAGAGGACTACATTCATTATTTCAGCTGAAAAATGCTTAGTTTATGATTTATAGTCAACATTAATGTAATGTCCCAAACAAGCGTTTTCAGCCCGAGTGGAGCACATTTTGACCGTTTTTTTAAAAACATCATTGTACATTGAAATTTCTGCTTGCGTATGCTTTAGAAGCAAAAATTAAGAGGACTACATTCATTATTTCAGCTGAAAAATGCTTAGTTTATGATTTATAGTCAACATTAATGAAATGTCCCCAACAGCGTTTTCAGCCCGAGTGGAGCACATTTTGACTGTTTTTTTAAAAACATCATTGTACATTGAAATTTCTGCTTGCGTATGCTTTAGAAGCAAGAATTAAGAGGACTACATTCAATATTTCAGCTGAAAAATGCTTAGTTTATGATTTATAGTCAACATTAATGAAATGTTCCAAACAAGCGTTTTCAGCCCGAGTGGAGCACATTTTGACCCTTTTTTTAAAAACATCATTGTACATTGAAATTTCTGCTTGCGTATGCTTTAGAAGCAAGAATTAAGAGGACTACATTCATTATCTCAGCTGAAAAATGCTTAGTTTATGATTTATAGTCAACATTAATGTCATGTCCCAAACAAGCGTTTTCAGCCCGAGTGGAGCACATTTTGACTGTTTTTTTAAAAACATCATTGTACATTGAAATTTCTGCTTGCGTATGCTTTAGAAGCAAGAATTAAGAGGACTACATTCATTATTTCAGCTGAAAAATGCTTAGTTTATGATTTATAGTCAACATTAATGTAATGTCCCAAACAAGCGTTTTCAGCCCGAGTGGAGCACATTTTGACCGTTTTTTTAAAAACATCATTGTACATTGAAATTTCTGCTTGCGTATGCTTTAGAAGCAAGAATTAAGAGGACTACATTCATTATTTCAGCTGAAAAATGCTTAGTTTATGATTTATAGTCAACATTAATGTCATGTCCCAAACAAGCGTTTTCAGCCCGAGTGGAGCACATTTTGACTGTTTTTTTAAAAACATCATTGTACATTGAAATTTCTGCTTGCGTATGCTTTAGAAGCAAGAATTAAGAGGACTACATTCATTATTTCAGCTGAAAAATGCTTAGTTTATGATTTATAGTCAACATTAATGAAATGTCCCCAACAGCGTTTTCAGCCCGAGTGGAGCACATTTTGACTGTTTTTTTAAAAACATCATTGTACATTGAAATTTCTGCTTGCGTATGCTTTAGAAGCAAGAATTAAGAGGACTACATTCATTATTTCAGCTGAAAAATGCTTAGTTTTTGATTTGTAGTCAACATTAATGAAATGTCCCCAACAGCGTTTTCAGCCCGAGTGGAGCGCATTTTGACTGTTTTTTTTAAAAACATCATTGTACATTGAAATTTCTGCTTGCGTATGCTTTAGAAGCAAGAATTAAGAGGACTACATTCATTATTTCAGCTGAAAAATGCTTAGTTTATGATTTATAGTCAACATTAAGGAAATGTTCCGAACAAGCGTTTTCAGCCCGAGTGGAGCACATTTTGACCGTTTTTTTAAAAACATCATTGTACATTGAAATTTCTGTTTGCGTATGCTTTAGAAGCAAGAATTAAGAGGACTACATTCATTATTTCAGCTGAAAAATGCTTAGTTTATGATTTATAGTCAACATTAATGTAATGTCCCAAACAAGCGTTTTCAGCCCGAGTGGAGCACATTTTGACTGTTTTTTTAAAAACATCATTGTACATTGAAATTTCTGCTTGCGTATGCTTTAGAAGCAAGAATTAAGAGGACTACATTCATTATTTCAGCTGAAAAATGCTTAATTTATGATTTATAGTCAACATTAATGAAATGTCCCCAACAGCGTTTTCAGCCCGAGTGGAGCACATTTTGACTGTTTTTTTAAAAACATCATTGTACATTGAAATTTCTGCTTGCGTATGCTTTAGAAGCAAGAATTAAGAGGACTACATTCATTATTTCAGCTGAAAAATGCTTAGTTTTTGATTTGTAGTCAACATTAATGAAATGTCCCCAACAGCGTTTTCAGCCCGAGTGGAGCGCATTTTGACTGTTTTTTTTAAAAACATCATTGTACATTGAAATTTCTGCTTGCGTATGCTTTAGAAGCAAGAATTAAGAGGACTACATTCATTATTTCAGCTGAAAAATGCTTAGTTTATGATTTATAGTCAACATTAAGGAAATGTTCCGAACAAGCGTTTTCAGCCCGAGTGGAGCACATTTTGACTGTTTTTTTTAAAAACATCATTGTACATTGAAATTTCTGCTTGCGTATGCTTTAGAAGCAAGAATTAAGAGGACTACATTCATTATTTCAGCTGAAAAATGCTTAGTTTATGATTTATAGTCAACATTAAGGAAATGTTCCGAACAAGCGTTTTCAGCCCGAGTGGAGCACATTTTGACCGTTTTTTTAAAAACATCATTGTACATTGAAATTTCTGCTTGCGTATGCTTTAGAAGCAAGAATTAAGAGGACTACATTCATTATTTCAGCTGAAAAATGCTTAGTTTATGATTTATAGTCAACATTAATTAAATGTCCCCAACAGCGTTTTCAGCCCGAGTGGAGCACATTTTGACTGTTTTTTTAAAAACATCATTGTACATTGAAATTTCTGCTTGCGTATGCTTTAGAAGCAAGAATTAAGAGGACTACATTCATTATTTCAGCTGAAAAATGCTTAGTTTATGATTTATAGTCAACATTAATGAAATGTTCCAAACAAGCGTTTTCAGCCCGAGTGGAGCACATTTTGACCGTTTTTTTAAAAACATCATTGTACATTGAAATTTCTGTTTGTGTATGCTTTAGAAGCAAGAATTAAGAGGACTACATTCATTATTTCAGCTGAAAAATGCTTAGTTTATGATTTATAGTCAACATTAATGTAATGTCCCAAACAAGCGTTTTCAGCCCGAGTGGAGCACATTTTGACCGTTTTTTTAAAAACATCATTGTACATTGAAATTTCTGCTTGCGTATGCTTTAGAAGCAAAAATTAAGAGGACTACATTCATTATTTCAGCTGAAAAATGCTTAGTTTATGATTTATAGTCAACATTAATGAAATGTCCCCAACAGCGTTTTTAGCCCGAGTGGAGCACATTTTGACTGTTTTTTTAAAAACATCATTGTACATTGAAATTTCTGCTTGCGTATGCTTTAGAAGCAAGAATTAAGAGGACTACATTCAATATTTCAGCTGAAAAATGCTTAGTTTATGATTTATAGTCAACATTAATGAAATGTTCCAAACAAGCGTTTTCAGCCCGAGTGGAGCACATTTTGACCCTTTTTTTAAAAACATCATTGTACATTGAAATTTCTGCTTGCGTATGCTTTAGAAGCAAGAATTAAGAGGACTACATTCATTATCTCAGCTGAAAAATGCTTAGTTTATGATTTATAGTCAACATTAATGTCATGTCCCAAACAAGCGTTTTCAGCCCGAGTGGAGCACATTTTGACTGTTTTTTTAAAAACATCATTGTACATTGAAATTTCTGCTTGCGTATGCTTTAGAAGCAAGAATTAAGAGGACTACATTCATTATTTCAGCTGAAAAATGCTTAGTTTATGATTTATAGTCAACATTAATGAAATGTTCCAAACAAGCGTTTTCAGCCCGAGTGGAGCACATTTTGACCCTTTTTTTAAAAACATCATTGTACATTGAAATTTCTGCTTGCGTATGCTTTAGAAGCAAGAATTAAGAGGACTACATTCATTATTTCAGCTGAAAAATGCTTAGTTTATGATTTATAGTTAACATTAATGTCATGTCCCAAACAAGCGTTTTCAGCCCGAGTGGAGCACATTTTGACTGTTTTTTTAAAAACATCATTGTACATTGAAATTTCTGCTTGCGTATGCTTTAGAAGCGAGAATTAAGAGGACTACATTCATTATTTCAGCTGAAAAATGCTTAGTTTATGATTTATAGTCAACATTAATGAAATGTTCCAAACAAGCGTTTTCAGCCCGAGTGGAGCACATTTTGACCCTTTTTTTAAAAACATCATTGTACATTGAAATTTCTGCTTGCGTATGCTTTAGAAGCAAGAATTAAGAGGACTACATTCATTATTTCAGCTGAAAAATGCTTAGTTTATGATTTATAGTCAACATTAATGTCATGTCCCAAACAAGCGTTTTCAGCCCGAGTGGAGCACATTTTGACTGTTTTTTTAAAAACATCATTGTACATTGAAATTTCTGCTTGCGTATGCTTTAGAAGCAAGAATTAAGAGGACTACATTCATTATTTCAGCTGAAAAATGCTTAGTTTATGATTTATAGTCAACATTAATGAAATGTCCCCAACAGCGTTTTCAGCCCGAGTGGAGCACATTTTGACTGTTTTTTTTAAAAACATCATTGTACATTGAAATTTCTGCTTGCGTATGCTTTAGAAGCAAGAATTAAGAGGAATACATTCATTATTTCAGCTGAAAAATGCTTAGTTTATGATTTATAGTCAACATTAATGAAATGTTCCAAACAAGCGTTTTCAGCCCGAGTGGAGCACATTTTGACCCTTTTTTTAAAAACATCATTGTACATTGAAATTTCTGCTTGCGTATGCTTTAGAAGCAAGAATTAAGAGGACTACATTCATTATTTCAGCTGAAAAATGCTTAGTTTATGATTTATAGTCAACATTAATGTCATGTCCCAAACAAGCGTTTTCAGCCCGAGTGGAGCACATTTTGACTGTTTTTTTAAAAACATCATTGTACATTGAAATTTCTGCTTGCGTATGCTTTAGAAGCAAGAATTAAGAGGACTACATTCATTATTTCAGCTGAAAAATGCTTAGTTTATGATTTATAGTCAACATTAATGAAATGTCCCCAACAGCGTTTTCAGCCCGAGTGGAGCACATTTTGACTGTTTTTTTTTAAAAACATCATTGTACATTGAAATTTCTGCTTGCGTATGCTTTAGAAGCAAGAATTAAGAGGACTACATTCATTATTTCAGCTGAAAAATGCTTAGTTTATGATATATAGTCAACATTAATGAAATGTTCCAAACAAGCGTTTTCAGCCCGAGTGGAGCACATTTTGACCGTTTTTTTAAAAACATTATTGTACATTGAAATTTCTGTTTGTGTATGCTTTAGAAGCAAGAATTAAGAGGACTACATTCATTATTTCAGCTGAAAAATGCTTAGTTTATGATTTATAGTCAACATTAATGAAATGTCCCCAACAGCGTTTTCAGCCCGAGTGGAGCACATTTTGACTGTTTTTTTAAAAACATCATTGTACATTGAAATTTCTGCTTGCGTATGCTTTAGAAGCAAGAATTAAGAGGACTACATTCATTATTTCAGCTGAAAAATGCTTAGTTTTTGATTTGTAGTCAACATTAATGAAATGTCCCCAACAGCGTTTTCAGCCCGAGTGGAGCGCATTTTGACTGTTTTTTTTAAAAACATCATTGTACATTGAAATTTCTGCTTGCGTATGCTTTAGAAGCAAGAATTAAGAGGACTACATTCATTATTTCAGCTGAAAAATGCTTAGTTTATGATTTATAGTCAACATTAAGGAAATGTTCCGAACAAGCGTTTTCAGCCCGAGTGGAGCACATTTTGACCGTTTTTTTAAAAACATCATTGTACATTGAAATTTATGCTTGCGTATGCTTTAGAAGCAAGAATTAAGAGGACTACATTCATTATTTCAGCTGAAAAATGCTTAGTTTATGATTTATAGTCAACATTAATGAAATGTCCCCAACAGCGTTTTCAGCCCGAGTGGAGCACATTTTGACAGTTTTTTTTAAAAACATCATTGTACATTGAAATTTCTGCTTGCGTATGCTTTAGAAGCAAGAATTAAGAGGACTACATTCATTATTTCAGCTGAAAAATGCTTAGTTTATGATTTATAGTCAACATTAATGAAATGTTCCAAACAAGCGTTTTCAGCCCGAGTGGAGCACATTTTGACCGTTTTTTTAAAAACATCATTGTACATTGAAATTTCTGTTTGTGTATGCTTTAGAAGCAAGAATTAAGAGGACTACATTCATTATTTCAGCTGAAAAATGCTTAGTTTATGATTTATAGTCAACATTAATGTAATGTCCCAAACAAGCGTTTTCAGCCCGAGTGGAGCACATTTTGACCGTTTTTTTAAAAACATCATTGTACATTGAAATTTCTGTTTGCGTATGCTTTAGAAGCAAGAATTAAGAGGACTACATTCATTATTTCAGCTGAAAAATGCTTAGTTTATGATTTATAGTCAACATTAATGAAATGTTCCAAACAAGCGTTTTCAGCCCGAGTGGAGCACATTTTGACCCTTTTTTTAAAAACATCATTGTACATTGAAATTTCTGCTTGCGTATGCTTTAGAAGCAAGAATTAAGAGGACTACATTCATTATTTCAGCTGAAAAATGCTTAGTTTATGATTTATAGTCAACATTAATGTCATGTCCCAAACAAGCGTTTTCAGCCCGAGTGGAGCACATTTTGACTGTTTTTTTAAAAACATCATTGTATATTGAAATTTCTGCTTGCGTATGCTTTAGAAGCAAGAATTAAGAGGACTACATTCATTATTTCAGCTGAAAAATGCTTAGTTTATGATTTATAGTTAACATTAATGTCATGTCCCAAACAAGCGTTTTCAGCCCGAGTGGAGCACATTTTGACTGTTTTTTTAAAAACATCATTGTACATTGAAATTTCTGCTTGCGTATGCTTTAGAAGCGAGAATTAAGAGGACTACATTCATTATTTCAGCTGAAAAATGCTTAGTTTATGATTTATAGTCAACATTAATGAAATGTTCCAAACAAGCGTTTTCAGCCCGAGTGGAGCACATTTTGACTGTTTTTTTAAAAACATCATTGTACATTGAAATTTCTGCTTGCGTATGCTTTAGAAGCAAGAATTAAGAGGACTACATTCATTATTTCAGCTGAAAAATGCTTAGTTTATGATTTATAGTTAACATTAATGTCATGTCCCAAACAAGCGTTTTCAGCCCGAGTGGAGCACATTTTGACTGTTTTTTTAAAAACATCATTGTACATTGAAATTTCTGCTTGCGTATGCTTTAGAAGCGAGAATTAAGAGGACTACATTCATTATTTCAGCTGAAAAATGCTTAGTTTATGATTTATAGTTAACATTAATGTCATGTCCCAAACAAGCGTTTTCAGCCCGAGTGGAGCACATTTTGACTGTTTTTTTAAAAACATCATTGTACATTGAAATTTCTGCTTGCGTATGCTTTAGAAGCGAGAATTAAGAGGACTACATTCATTATTTCAGCTGAAAAATGCTTAGTTTATGATTTATAGTCAACATTAATGAAATGTTCCAAACAAGCGTTTTCAGCCCGAGTGGAGCACATTTTGACCCTTTTTTTAAAAACATCATTGTACATTGAAATTTCTGCTTGCGTATGCTTTAGAAGCAAGAATTAAGAGGACTACATTCATTATTTCAGCTGAAAAATGCTTAGTTTATGATTTATAGTCAACATTAATGAAATGTTCCAAACAAGCGTTTTCAGCCCGAGTGGAGCACATTTTGACCCTTTTTTTAAAAACATCATTGTACATTGAAATTTCTGCTTGCGTATGCTTTAGAAGCAAGAATTAAGAGGACTACATTCATTATTTCAGCTGAAAAATGCTTAGTTTATGATTTATAGTCAACATTAATGTCATGTCCCAAACAAGCGTTTTCAGCCCGAGTGGAGCACATTTTGACTGTTTTTTTAAAAACATCATTGTACATTGAAATTTCTGCTTGCGTATGCTTTAGAAGCAAGAATTAAGAGGACTACATTCATTATTTCAGCTGAAAAATGCTTAGTTTATGATTTATAGTCAACATTAATGAAATGTCCCCAACAGCGTTTTCAGCCCGAGTGGAGCACATTTTGACTGTTTTTTTAAAAACATCATTGTACATTGAAATTTCTGCTTGCGTATGCTTTAGAAGCAAGAATTAAGAGGACTACATTCATTATTTCAGCTGAAAAATGCTTAGTTTTTGATTTGTAGTCAACATTAATGAAATGTCCCCAACAGCGTTTTCAGCCCGAGTGGAGCGCATTTTGACTGTTTTTTTAAAAACATCATTGTACATTGAAATTTCTGCTTGCGTATGCTTTAGAAGCAAGAATTAAGAGGACTACATTCATTATTTCAGCTGAAAAATGCTTAGTTTATGATTTATAGTTAACATTAATGTCATGTCCCAAACAAGCGTTTTCAGCCCGAGTGGAGCACATTTTGACTGTTTTTTTAAAAACATCATTGTACATTGAAATTTCTGCTTGCGTATGCTTTAGAAGCGAGAATTAAGAGGACTACATTCATTATTTCAGCTGAAAAATGCTTAGTTTATGATTTATAGTTAACATTAATGTCATGTCCCAAACAAGCGTTTTCAGCCCGAGTGGAGCACATTTTGACTGTTTTTTTAAAAACATCATTGTATATTGAAATTTCTGCTTGCGTATGCTTTAGAAGCAAGAATTAAGAGGACTACATTCATTATTTCAGCTGAAAAATGCTTAGTTTATGATTTATAGTCAACATTAATGTCATGTCCCAAACAAGCGTTTTCAGCCCGAGTGGAGCACATTTTGACTGTTTTTTAAAAACATCATTGTATATTGAAATTTCTGCTTGCGTATGCTTTAGAAGCAAGAATTAAGAGGACTACATTCATTATTTCAGCTGAAAAATGCTTAGTTTATGATTTATAGTTAACATTAATGTCATGTCCCAAACAAGCGTTTTCAGCCCGAGTGGAGCACATTTTGACTGTTTTTTTAAAAACATCATTGTACATTGAAATTTCTGCTTGCGTATGCTTTAGAAGCGAGAATTAAGAGGACTACATTCATTATTTCAGCTGAAAAATGCTTAGTTTATGATTTATAGTCAACATTAATGAAATGTTCCAAACAAGCGTTTTCAGCCCGAGTGGAGCACATTTTGACTGTTTTTTTAAAAACATCATTGTACATTGAAATTTCTGCTTGCGTATGCTTTAGAAGCAAGAATTAAGAGGACTACATTCATTATTTCAGCTGAAAAATGCTTAGTTTATGATTTATAGTTAACATTAATGTCATGTCCCAAACAAGCGTTTTCAGCCCGAGTGGAGCACATTTTGACTGTTTTTTTAAAAACATCATTGTACATTGAAATTTCTGCTTGCGTATGCTTTAGAAGCGAGAATTAAGAGGACTACATTCATTATTTCAGCTGAAAAATGCTTAGTTTATGATTTATAGTTAACATTAATGTCATGTCCCAAACAAGCGTTTTCAGCCCGAGTGGAGCACATTTTGACTGTTTTTTTAAAAACATCATTGTACATTGAAATTTCTGCTTGCGTATGCTTTAGAAGCGAGAATTAAGAGGACTACATTCATTATTTCAGCTGAAAAATGCTTAGTTTATGATTTATAGTCAACATTAATGAAATGTTCCAAACAAGCGTTTTCAGCCCGAGTGGAGCACATTTTGACCCTTTTTTTAAAAACATCATTGTACATTGAAATTTCTGCTTGCGTATGCTTTAGAAGCAAGAATTAAGAGGACTACATTCATTATTTCAGCTGAAAAATGCTTAGTTTATGATTTATAGTCAACATTAATGAAATGTTCCAAACAAGCGTTTTCAGCCCGAGTGGAGCACATTTTGACCCTTTTTTTAAAAACATCATTGTACATTGAAATTTCTGCTTGCGTATGCTTTAGAAGCAAGAATTAAGAGGACTACATTCATTATTTCAGCTGAAAAATGCTTAGTTTATGATTTATAGTCAACATTAATGTCATGTCCCAAACAAGCGTTTTCAGCCCGAGTGGAGCACATTTTGACTGTTTTTTTAAAAACATCATTGTACATTGAAATTTCTGCTTGCGTATGCTTTAGAAGCAAGAATTAAGAGGACTACATTCATTATTTCAGCTGAAAAATGCTTAGTTTATGATTTATAGTCAACATTAATGAAATGTCCCCAACAGCGTTTTCAGCCCGAGTGGAGCACATTTTGACTGTTTTTTTAAAAACATCATTGTACATTGAAATTTCTGCTTGCGTATGCTTTAGAAGCAAGAATTAAGAGGACTACATTCATTATTTCAGCTGAAAAATGCTTAGTTTTTGATTTGTAGTCAACATTAATGAAATGTCCCCAACAGCGTTTTCAGCCCGAGTGGAGCGCATTTTGACTGTTTTTTTAAAAACATCATTGTACATTGAAATTTCTGCTTGCGTATGCTTTAGAAGCAAGAATTAAGAGGACTACATTCATTATTTCAGCTGAAAAATGCTTAGTTTATGATTTATAGTTAACATTAATGTCATGTCCCAAACAAGCGTTTTCAGCCCGAGTGGAGCACATTTTGACTGTTTTTTTAAAAACATCATTGTACATTGAAATTTCTGCTTGCGTATGCTTTAGAAGCGAGAATTAAGAGGACTACATTCATTATTTCAGCTGAAAAATGCTTAGTTTATGATTTATAGTTAACATTAATGTCATGTCCCAAACAAGCGTTTTCAGCCCGAGTGGAGCACATTTTGACTGTTTTTTTAAAAACATCATTGTACATTGAAATTTCTGCTTGCGTATGCTTTAGAAGCGAGAATTAAGAGGACTACATTCATTATTTCAGCTGAAAAATGCTTAGTTTATGATTTATAGTCAACATTAATGAAATGTTCCAAACAAGCGTTTTCAGCCCGAGTGGAGCACATTTTGACCCTTTTTTTAAAAACATCATTGTACATTGAAATTTCTGCTTGCGTATGCTTTAGAAGCAAGAATTAAGAGGACTACATTCATTATTTCAGCTGAAAAATGCTTAGTTTATGATTTATAGTCAACATTAATGAAATGTTCCAAACAAGCGTTTTCAGCCCGAGTGGAGCACATTTTGACCCTTTTTTTAAAAACATCATTGTACATTGAAATTTCTGCTTGCGTATGCTTTAGAAGCAAGAATTAAGAGGACTACATTCATTATTTCAGCTGAAAAATGCTTAGTTTATGATTTATAGTCAACATTAATGTCATGTCCCAAACAAGCGTTTTCAGCCCGAGTGGAGCACATTTTGACTGTTTTTTTAAAAACATCATTGTACATTGAAATTTCTGCTTGCGTATGCTTTAGAAGCAAGAATTAAGAGGACTACATTCATTATTTCAGCTGAAAAATGCTTAGTTTATGATTTATAGTCAACATTAATGAAATGTCCCCAACAGCGTTTTCAGCCCGAGTGGAGCACATTTTGACTGTTTTTTTAAAAACATCATTGTACATTGAAATTTCTGCTTGCGTATGCTTTAGAAGCAAGAATTAAGAGGACTACATTCATTATTTCAGCTGAAAAATGCTTAGTTTTTGATTTGTAGTCAACATTAATGAAATGTCCCCAACAGCGTTTTCAGCCCGAGTGGAGCGCATTTTGACTGTTTTTTTTAAAAACATCATTGTACATTGAAATTTCTGCTTGCGTATGCTTTAGAAGCAAGAATTAAGAGGACTACATTCATTATTTCAGCTGAAAAATGCTTAGTTTATGATTTATAGTCAACATTAAGGAAATGTTCCGAACAAGCGTTTTCAGCCCGAGTGGAGCACATTTTGACCGTTTTTTTAAAAACATCATTGTACATTGAAATTTCTGTTTGCGTATGCTTTAGAAGCAAGAATTAAGAGGACTACATTCATTATTTCAGCTGAAAAATGCTTAGTTTATGATTTATAGTCAACATTAATGTAATGTCCCAAACAAGCGTTTTCAGCCCGAGTGGAGCACATTTTGACTGTTTTTTTAAAAACATCATTGTACATTGAAATTTCTGCTTGCGTATGCTTTAGAAGCAAGAATTAAGAGGACTACATTCATTATTTCAGCTGAAAAATGCTTAGTTTATGATTTATAGTCAACATTAATGAAATGTCCCCAACAGCGTTTTCAGCCCGAGTGGAGCACATTTTGACTGTTTTTTTAAAAACATCATTGTACATTGAAATTTCTGCTTGCGTATGCTTTAGAAGCAAGAATTAAGAGGACTACATTCATTATTTCAGCTGAAAAATGCTTAGTTTATGATTTATAGTCAACATTAAGGAAATGTTCCGAACAAGCGTTTTCAGCCCGAGTGGAGCACATTTTGACCGTTTTTTTAAAAACATCATTGTACATTGAAATTTCTGCTTGCGTATGCTTTAGAAGCAAGAATTAAGAGGACTACATTCATTATTTCAGCTGAAAAATGCTTAGTTTATGATTTATAGTCAACATTAATTAAATGTCCCCAACAGCGTTTTCAGCCCGAGTGGAGCACATTTTGACTGTTTTTTTAAAAACATCATTGTACATTGAAATTTCTGCTTGCGTATGCTTTAGAAGCAAGAATTAAGAGGACTACATTCATTATTTCAGCTGAAAAATGCTTAGTTTATGATTTATAGTCAACATTAATGAAATGTTCCAAACAAGCGTTTTCAGCCCGAGTGGAGCACATTTTGACCCTTTTTTTAAAAACATCATTGTACATTGAAATTTCTGCTTGCGTATGCTTTAGAAGCAAGAATTAAGAGGACTACATTCATTATTTCAGCTGAAAAATGCTTAGTTTATGATTTATAGTCAACATTAATGTAATGTCCCAAACAAGCGTTTTCAGCCCGAGTGGAGCACATTTTGACTGTTTTTTTAAAAACATCATTGTACATTGAAATTTCTGCTTGTGTATGCTTTAGAAGCAAGAATTAAGAGGACTACATTCATTATTTCAGCTGAAAAATGCTTAGTTTATGATTTATAGTCAACATTAATGTCATGTCCCAAACAAGCGTTTTCAGCCCGAGTGGAGCACATTTTGACTGTTTTTTTAAAAACATCATTGTACATTGAAATTTCTGCTTGCGTATGCTTTAGAAGCAAGAATTAAGAGGACTACATTCATTATTTCAGCTGAAAAATGCTTAGTTTATGATTTATAGTCAACATTAATGAAATGTTCCAAACAAGCGTTTTCAGCCCGAGTGGAGCACATTTTGACCGTTTTTTTAAAAACATCATTGTACATTGAAATTTCTGTTTGTGTATGCTTTAGAAGCAAGAATTAAGAGGACTACATTCATTATTTCAGCTGAAAAATGCTTAGTTTATGATTTATAGTCAACATTAATGTAATGTCCCAAACAAGCGTTTTCAGCCCGAGTGGAGCACATTTTGACCGTTTTTTTAAAAACATCATTGTACATTGAAATTTCTGCTTGCGTATGCTTTAGAAGCAAAAATTAAGAGGACTACATTCATTATTTCAGCTGAAAAATGCTTAGTTTATGATTTATAGTCAACATTAATGAAATGTCCCCAACAGCGTTTTCAGCCCGAGTGGAGCACATTTTGACTGTTTTTTTAAAAACATCATTGTACATTGAAATTTCTGCTTGCGTATGCTTTAGAAGCAAGAATTAAGAGGACTACATTCAATATTTCAGCTGAAAAATGCTTAGTTTATGATTTATAGTCAACATTAATGAAATGTTCCAAACAAGCGTTTTCAGCCCGAGTGGAGCACATTTTGACCCTTTTTTTAAAAACATCATTGTACATTGAAATTTCTGCTTGCGTATGCTTTAGAAGCAAGAATTAAGAGGACTACATTCATTATCTCAGCTGAAAAATGCTTAGTTTATGATTTATAGTCAACATTAATGTCATGTCCCAAACAAGCGTTTTCAGCCCGAGTGGAGCACATTTTGACTGTTTTTTTAAAAACATCATTGTACATTGAAATTTCTGCTTGCGTATGCTTTAGAAGCAAGAATTAAGAGGACTACATTCATTATTTCAGCTGAAAAATGCTTAGTTTATGATTTATAGTCAACATTAATGAAATGTTCCAAACAAGCGTTTTCAGCCCGAGTGGAGCACATTTTGACCCTTTTTTTAAAAACATCATTGTACATTGAAATTTCTGCTTGCGTATGCTTTAGAAGCAAGAATTAAGAGGACTACATTCATTATTTCAGCTGAAAAATGCTTAGTTTATGATTTATAGTTAACATTAATGTCATGTCCCAAACAAGCGTTTTCAGCCCGAGTGGAGCACATTTTGACTGTTTTTTTAAAAACATCATTGTACATTGAAATTTCTGCTTGCGTATGCTTTAGAAGCGAGAATTAAGAGGACTACATTCATTATTTCAGCTGAAAAATGCTTAGTTTATGATTTATAGTCAACATTAATGAAATGTTCCAAACAAGCGTTTTCAGCCCGAGTGGAGCACATTTTGACCCTTTTTTTAAAAACATCATTGTACATTGAAATTTCTGCTTGTGTATGCTTTAGAAGCAAGAATTAAGAGGACTACATTCATTATTTCAGCTGAAAAATGCTTAGTTTATGATTTATAGTCAACATTAATGTCATGTCCCAAACAAGCGTTTTCAGCCCGAGTGGAGCACATTTTGACTGTTTTTTTAAAAACATCATTGTACATTGAAATTTCTGCTTGCGTATGCTTTAGAAGCAAGAATTAAGAGGACTACATTCATTATTTCAGCTGAAAAATGCTTAGTTTATGATTTATAGTCAACATTAATGAAATGTCCCCAACAGCGTTTTCAGCCCGAGTGGAGCACATTTTGACTGTTTTTTTAAAAACATCATTGTACATTGAAATTTCTGCTTGCGTATGCTTTAGAAGCAAGAATTAAGAGGAATACATTCATTATTTCAGCTGAAAAATGCTTAGTTTATGATTTATAGTCAACATTAATGAAATGTTCCAAACAAGCGTTTTCAGCCCGAGTGGAGCACATTTTGACCCTTTTTTTAAAAACATCATTGTACATTGAAATTTCTGCTTGCGTATGCTTTAGAAGCAAGAATTAAGAGGACTACATTCATTATTTCAGCTGAAAAATGCTTAGTTTATGATTTATAGTCAACATTAATGTCATGTCCCAAACAAGCGTTTTCAGCCCGAGTGGAGCACATTTTGACTGTTTTTTTAAAAACATCATTGTACATTGAAATTTCTGCTTGCGTATGCTTTAGAAGCAAGAATTAAGAGGACTACATTCATTATTTCAGCTGAAAAATGCTTAGTTTATGATTTATAGTCAACATTAATGAAATGTCCCCAACAGCGTTTTCAGCCCGAGTGGAGCACATTTTGACTGTTTTTTTTAAAAACATCATTGTACATTGAAATTTCTGCTTGCGTATGCTTTAGAAGCAAGAATTAAGAGGACTACATTCATTATTTCAGCTGAAAAATGCTTAGTTTATGATATATAGTCAACATTAATGAAATGTTCCAAACAAGCGTTTTCAGCCCGAGTGGAGCACATTTTGACCGTTTTTTTAAAAACATTATTGTACATTGAAATTTCTGTTTGTGTATGCTTTAGAAGCAAGAATTAAGAGGACTACATTCATTATTTCAGCTGAAAAATGCTTAGTTTATGATTTATAGTCAACATTAATGAAATGTCCCCAACAGCGTTTTCAGCCCGAGTGGAGCGCATTTTGACTGTTTTTTTTAAAAACATCATTGTACATTGAAATTTCTGCTTGCGTATGCTTTAGAAGCAAGAATTAAGAGGACTACATTCATTATTTCAGCTGAAAAATGCTTAGTTTATGATTTATAGTCAACATTAAGGAAATGTTCCGAACAAGCGTTTTCAGCCCGAGTGGAGCACATTTTGACTGTTTTTTTTAAAAACATCATTGTACATTGAAATTTCTGCTTGCGTATGCTTTAGAAGCAAGAATTAAGAGGACTACATTCATTATTTCAGCTGAAAAATGCTTAGTTTATGATTTATAGTCAACATTAAGGAAATGTTCCGAACAAGCGTTTTCAGCCCGAGTGGAGCACATTTTGACCGTTTTTTTAAAAACATCATTGTACATTGAAATTTCTGCTTGCGTATGCTTTAGAAGCAAGAATTAAGAGGACTACATTCATTATTTCAGCTGAAAAATGCTTAGTTTATGATTTATAGTCAACATTAATGAAATGTCCCCAACAGCGTTTTCAGCCCGAGTGGAGCACATTTTGACTGTTTTTTTTAAAAACATCATTGTACATTGAAATTTCTGCTTGCGTATGCTTTAGAAGCAAGAATTAAGAGGACTACATTCATTATTTCAGCTGAAAAATGCTTAGTTTATGATTTATAGTCAACATTAATGAAATGTTCCAAACAAGCGTTTTCAGCCCGAGTGGAGCACATTTTGACCGTTTTTTTAAAAACATCATTGTACATTGAAATTTCTGTTTGTGTATGCTTTAGAAGCAAGAATTAAGAGGACTACATTCATTATTTCAGCTGAAAAATGCTTAGTTTATGATTTATAGTCAACATTAATGTAATGTCCCTAACAAGCGTTTTCAGCCCGAGTGGAGCACATTTTGACCGTTTTTTTAAAAACATCATTGTACATTGAAATTTCTGTTTGCGTATGCTTTAGAAGCAAGAATTAAGAGGACTACATTCATTATTTCAGCTGAAAAATGCTTAGTTTATGATTTATAGTCAACATTAATGAAATGTCCCCAACAGCGTTTTCAGCCCGAGTGGAGCACATTTTGACTGTTTTTTTAAAAACATCATTGTACATTGAAATTTCTGCTTGCGTATGCTTTAGAAGCAAGAATTAAGAGGACTACATTCATTATTTCAGCTGAAAAATGCTTAGTTTATGATTTATAGTCAACATTAATGAAATGTTCCAAACAAGCGTTTTCAGCCCGAGTGGAGCACATTTTGACCCTTTTTTTAAAAACATCATTGTACATTGAAATTTCTGCTTGCGTATGCTTTAGAAGCAAGAATTAAGAGGACTACATTCATTATTTCAGCTGAAAAATGCTTAGTTTATGATTTATAGTCAACATTAATGTAATGTCCCAAACAAGCGTTTTCAGCCCGAGTGGAGCACATTTTGACTGTTTTTTTAAAAACATCATTGTACATTGAAATTTCTGTTTGCGTATGCTTTAGAAGCAAGAATTAAGAGGACTACATTCATTATTTCAGCTGAAAAATGCTTAGTTTATGATTTATAGTCAACATTAATGTAATGTCCCAAACAAGCGTTTTCAGCCCGAGTGGAGCACATTTTGACTGTTTTTTTAAAAACATCATTGTACATTGAAATTTCTGCTTGCGTATGCTTTAGAAGCAAGAATTAAGAGGACTACATTCATTATTTCAGCTGAAAAATGCTTAGTTTATGATTTATAGTCAACATTAATGAAATGTCCCCAACAGCGTTTTCAGCCCGAGTGGAGCACATTTTGACTGTTTTTTTAAAAACATCATTGTACATTGAAATTTCTGCTTGCGTATGCTTTAGAAGCAAGAATTAAGAGGACTACATTCATTATTTCAGCTGAAAAATGCTTAGTTTATGATTTATAGTCAACATTAAGGAAATGTTCCGAACAAGCGTTTTCAGCCCGAGTGGAGCACATTTTGACCGTTTTTTTAAAAACATCATTGTACATTGAAATTTCTGCTTGCGTATGCTTTAGAAGCAAGAATTAAGAGGACTACATTCATTATTTCAGCTGAAAAATGCTTAGTTTATGATTTATAGTCAACATTAATTAAATGTCCCCAACAGCGTTTTCAGCCCGAGTGGAGCACATTTTGACTGTTTTTTTTTAAAAACATCATTGTACATTGAAATTTCTGCTTGCGTATGCTTTAGAAGCAAGAATTAAGAGGACTACATTCATTATTTCAGCTGAAAAATGCTTAGTTTATGATTTATAGTCAACATTAATGAAATGTTCCAAACAAGCGTTTTCAGCCCGAGTGGAGCACATTTTGACCGTTTTTTAAAAACATCATTGTACATTGAAATTTCTGTTTGTGTATGCTTTAGAAGCAAGAATTAAGAGGACTACATTCATTATTTCAGCTGAAAAATGCTTAGTTTATGATTTATAGTCAACATTAATGTAATGTCCCAAACAAGCGTTTTCAGCCCGAGTGGAGCACATTTTGACCGTTTTTTTAAAAACATCATTGTACATTGAAATTTCTGCTTGCGTATGCTTTAGAAGCAAAAATTAAGAGGACTACATTCATTATTTCAGCTGAAAAATGCTTAGTTTATGATTTATAGTCAACATTAATGAAATGTCCCCAACAGCGTTTTCAGCCCGAGTGGAGCACATTTTGACTGTTTTTTTAAAAACATCATTGTACATTGAAATTTCTGCTTGCGTATGCTTTAGAAGCAAGAATTAAGAGGACTACATTCAATATTTCAGCTGAAAAATGCTTAGTTTATGATTTATAGTCAACATTAATGAAATGTTCCAAACAAGCGTTTTCAGCCCGAGTGGAGCACATTTTGACCCTTTTTTTAAAAACATCATTGTACATTGAAATTTCTGCTTGCGTATGCTTTAGAAGCAAGAATTAAGAGGACTACATTCATTATCTCAGCTGAAAAATGCTTAGTTTATGATTTATAGTCAACATTAATGTCATGTCCCAAACAAGCGTTTTCAGCCCGAGTGGAGCACATTTTGACTGTTTTTTTAAAAACATCATTGTACATTGAAATTTCTGCTTGCGTATGCTTTAGAAGCAAGAATTAAGAGGACTACATTCATTATTTCAGCTGAAAAATGCTTAGTTTATGATTTATAGTCAACATTAATGAAATGTTCCAAACAAGCGTTTTCAGCCCGAGTGGAGCACATTTTGACCCTTTTTTTAAAAACATCATTGTACATTGAAATTTCTGCTTGCGTATGCTTTAGAAGCAAGAATTAAGAGGACTACATTCATTATTTCAGCTGAAAAATGCTTAGTTTATGATTTATAGTTAACATTAATGTCATGTCCCAAACAAGCGTTTTCAGCCCGAGTGGAGCACATTTTGACTGTTTTTTTAAAAACATCATTGTACATTGAAATTTCTGCTTGCGTATGCTTTAGAAGCGAGAATTAAGAGGACTACATTCATTATTTCAGCTGAAAAATGCTTAGTTTATGATTTATAGTCAACATTAATGAAATGTTCCAAACAAGCGTTTTCAGCCCGAGTGGAGCACATTTTGACCCTTTTTTTAAAAACATCATTGTACATTGAAATTTCTGCTTGTGTATGCTTTAGAAGCAAGAATTAAGAGGACTACATTCATTATTTCAGCTGAAAAATGCTTAGTTTATGATTTATAGTCAACATTAATGTCATGTCCCAAACAAGCGTTTTCAGCCCGAGTGGAGCACATTTTGACTGTTTTTTTAAAAACATCATTGTACATTGAAATTTCTGCTTGCGTATGCTTTAGAAGCAAGAATTAAGAGGACTACATTCATTATTTCAGCTGAAAAATGCTTAGTTTATGATTTATAGTCAACATTAATGAAATGTCCCCAACAGCGTTTTCAGCCCGAGTGGAGCACATTTTGACTGTTTTTTTAAAAACATCATTGTACATTGAAATTTCTGCTTGCGTATGCTTTAGAAGCAAGAATTAAGAGGAATACATTCATTATTTCAGCTGAAAAATGCTTAGTTTATGATTTATAGTCAACATTAATGAAATGTTCCAAACAAGCGTTTTCAGCCCGAGTGGAGCACATTTTGACCCTTTTTTTAAAAACATCATTGTACATTGAAATTTCTGCTTGCGTATGCTTTAGAAGCAAGAATTAAGAGGACTACATTCATTATTTCAGCTGAAAAATGCTTAGTTTATGATTTATAGTCAACATTAATGTCATGTCCCAAACAAGCGTTTTCAGCCCGAGTGGAGCACATTTTGACTGTTTTTTTAAAAACATCATTGTACATTGAAATTTCTGCTTGCGTATGCTTTAGAAGCAAGAATTAAGAGGACTACATTCATTATTTCAGCTGAAAAATGCTTAGTTTATGATTTATAGTCAACATTAATGAAATGTCCCCAACAGCGTTTTCAGCCCGAGTGGAGCACATTTTGACTGTTTTTTTTAAAAACATCATTGTACATTGAAATTTCTGCTTGCGTATGCTTTAGAAGCAAGAATTAAGAGGACTACATTCATTATTTCAGCTGAAAAATGCTTAGTTTATGATATATAGTCAACATTAATGAAATGTTCCAAACAAGCGTTTTCAGCCCGAGTGGAGCACATTTTGACCGTTTTTTTAAAAACATTATTGTACATTGAAATTTCTGTTTGTGTATGCTTTAGAAGCAAGAATTAAGAGGACTACATTCATTATTTCAGCTGAAAAATGCTTAGTTTATGATTTATAGTCAACATTAATGAAATGTCCCCAACAGCGTTTTCAGCCCGAGTGGAGCGCATTTTGACTGTTTTTTTTAAAAACATCATTGTACATTGAAATTTCTGCTTGCGTATGCTTTAGAAGCAAGAATTAAGAGGACTACATTCATTATTTCAGCTGAAAAATGCTTAGTTTATGATTTATAGTCAACATTAAGGAAATGTTCCGAACAAGCGTTTTCAGCCCGAGTGGAGCACATTTTGACTGTTTTTTTTAAAAACATCATTGTACATTGAAATTTCTGCTTGCGTATGCTTTAGAAGCAAGAATTAAGAGGACTACATTCATTATTTCAGCTGAAAAATGCTTAGTTTATGATTTATAGTCAACATTAAGGAAATGTTCCGAACAAGCGTTTTCAGCCCGAGTGGAGCACATTTTGACCGTTTTTTTAAAAACATCATTGTACATTGAAATTTCTGCTTGCGTATGCTTTAGAAGCAAGAATTAAGAGGACTACATTCATTATTTCAGCTGAAAAATGCTTAGTTTATGATTTATAGTCAACATTAATGAAATGTCCCCAACAGCGTTTTCAGCCCGAGTGGAGCACATTTTGACTGTTTTTTTTAAAAACATCATTGTACATTGAAATTTCTGCTTGCGTATGCTTTAGAAGCAAGAATTAAGAGGACTACATTCATTATTTCAGCTGAAAAATGCTTAGTTTATGATTTATAGTCAACATTAATGAAATGTTCCAAACAAGCGTTTTCAGCCCGAGTGGAGCACATTTTGACCGTTTTTTTAAAAACATCATTGTACATTGAAATTTCTGTTTGTGTATGCTTTAGAAGCAAGAATTAAGAGGACTACATTCATTATTTCAGCTGAAAAATGCTTAGTTTATGATTTATAGTCAACATTAATGTAATGTCCCTAACAAGCGTTTTCAGCCCGAGTGGAGCACATTTTGACCGTTTTTTTAAAAACATCATTGTACATTGAAATTTCTGTTTGCGTATGCTTTAGAAGCAAGAATTAAGAGGACTACATTCATTATTTCAGCTGAAAAATGCTTAGTTTATGATTTATAGTCAACATTAATGAAATGTCCCCAACAGCGTTTTCAGCCCGAGTGGAGCACATTTTGACTGTTTTTTTAAAAACATCATTGTACATTGAAATTTCTGCTTGCGTATGCTTTAGAAGCAAGAATTAAGAGGACTACATTCATTATTTCAGCTGAAAAATGCTTAGTTTATGATTTATAGTCAACATTAATGAAATGTTCCAAACAAGCGTTTTCAGCCCGAGTGGAGCACATTTTGACCCTTTTTTTAAAAACATCATTGTACATTGAAATTTCTGCTTGCGTATGCTTTAGAAGCAAGAATTAAGAGGACTACATTCATTATTTCAGCTGAAAAATGCTTAGTTTATGATTTATAGTCAACATTAATGTCATGTCCCAAACAAGCGTTTTCAGCCCGAGTGGAGCACATTTTGACTGTTTTTTTAAAAACATCATTGTACATTGAAATTTCTGCTTGCGTATGCTTTAGAAGCAAGAATTAAGAGGACTACATTCATTATTTCAGCTGAAAAATGCTTAGTTTATGATTTATAGTCAACATTAATGAAATGTTCCAAACAAGCGTTTTCAGCCCGAGTGGAGCACATTTTGACCCTTTTTTTAAAAACATCATTGTACATTGAAATTTCTGCTTGCGTATGCTTTAGAAGCAAGAATTAAGAGGACTACATTCATTATTTCAGCTGAAAAATGCTTAGTTTTTGATTTGTAGTCAACATTAATGAAATGTCCCCAACAGCGTTTTCAGCCCGAGTGGAGCGCATTTTGACTGTTTTTTTTAAAAACATCATTGTACATTGAAATTTCTGCTTGCGTATGCTTTAGAAGCAAGAATTAAGAGGACTACATTCATTATTTCAGCTGAAAAATGCTTAGTTTATGATTTATAGTCAACATTAAGGAAATGTTCCGAACAAGCGTTTTCAGCCCGAGTGGAGCACATTTTGACCGTTTTTTAAAAAACATCATTGTACATTGAAATTTCTTTTTGCGTATGCTTTAGAAGCAAGAATTAAGAGGACTACATTCATTATTTCAGCTGAAAAATGCTTAGTTTATGATTTATAGTCAACATTAATGTAATGTCCCAAACAAGCGTTTTCAGCCCGAGTGGAGCACATTTTGACTGTTTTTTTAAAAACATCATTGTACATTGAAATTTCTGCTTGCGTATGCTTTAGAAGCAAGAATTAAGAGGACTACATTCATTATTTCAGCTGAAAAATGCTTAGTTTATGATTTATAGTCAACATTAATGTCATGTCCCAAACAAGCGTTTTCAGCCCGAGTGGAGCACATTTTGACTGTTTTTTTAAAAACATCATTGTACATTGAAATTTCTGCTTGCGTATGCTTTAGAAGCGAGAATTAAGAGGACTACATTCATTATTTCAGCTGAAAAATGCTTAGTTTATGATTTATAGTCAACATTAATGAAATGTTCCAAACAAGCGTTTTCAGCCCGAGTGGAGCACATTTTGACCCTTTTTTTAAAAACATCATTGTACATTGAAATTTCTGCTTGCGTATGCTTTAGAAGCAAGAATTAAGAGGACTACATTCATTATTTCAGCTGAAAAATGCTTAGTTTATGATTTATAGTCAACATTAATGTCATGTCCCAAACAAGCGTTTTCAGCCCGAGTGGAGCACATTTTGACTGTTTTTTTAAAAACATCATTGTACATTGAAATTTCTGCTTGCGTATGCTTTAGAAGCAAGAATTAAGAGGACTACATTCATTATTTCAGCTGAAAAATGCTTAGTTTATGATTTATAGTCAACATTAATGAAATGTCCCCAACAGCGTTTTCAGCCCGAGTGGAGCACATTTTGACTGTTTTTTTAAAAACATCATTGTACATTGAAATTTCTGCTTGCGTATGCTTTAGAAGCAAGAATTAAGAGGACTACATTCATTATTTCAGCTGAAAAATGCTTAGTTTTTGATTTGTAGTCAACATTAATGAAATGTCCCCAACAGCGTTTTCAGCCCGAGTGGAGCGCATTTTGACTGTTTTTTTTAAAAACATCATTGTACATTGAAATTTCTGCTTGCGTATGCTTTAGAAGCAAGAATTAAGAGGACTACATTCATTATTTCAGCTGAAAAATGCTTAGTTTATGATTTATAGTCAACATTAAGGAAATGTTCCGAACAAGCGTTTTCAGCCCGAGTGGAGCACATTTTGACCGTTTTTTTAAAAACATCATTGTACATTGAAATTTCTGTTTGCGTATGCTTTAGAAGCAAGAATTAAGAGGACTACATTCATTATTTCAGCTGAAAAATGCTTAGTTTATGATTTATAGTCAACATTAATGTAATGTCCCAAACAAGCGTTTTCAGCCCGAGTGGAGCACATTTTGACTGTTTTTTTAAAAACATCATTGTACATTGAAATTTCTGCTTGCGTATGCTTTAGAAGCAAGAATTAAGAGGACTACATTCATTATTTCAGCTGAAAAATGCTTAGTTTATGATTTATAGTCAACATTAATGAAATGTCCCCAACAGCGTTTTCAGCCCGAGTGGAGCACATTTTGACTGTTTTTTTAAAAACATCATTGTACATTGAAATTTCTGCTTGCGTATGCTTTAGAAGCAAGAATTAAGAGGACTACATTCATTATTTCAGCTGAAAAATGCTTGGTTTTTGATTTGTAGTCAACATTAATGAAATGTCCCCAACAGCGTTTTCAGCCCGAGTGGAGCGCATTTTGACTGTTTTTTTTAAAAACATCATTGTACATTGAAATTTCTGCTTGCGTATGCTTTAGAAGCAAGAATTAAGAGGACTACATTCATTATTTCAGCTGAAAAATGCTTAGTTTATGATTTATAGTCAACATTAAGGAAATGTTCCGAACAAGCGTTTTCAGCCCGAGTGGAGCACATTTTGACTGTTTTTTTTAAAAACATCATTGTACATTGAAATTTCTGCTTGCGTATGCTTTAGAAGCAAGAATTAAGAGGACTACATTCATTATTTCAGCTGAAAAATGCTTAGTTTATGATTTATAGTCAACATTAAGGAAATGTTCCGAACAAGCGTTTTCAGCCCGAGTGGAGCACATTTTGACCGTTTTTTTAAAAACATCATTGTACATTGAAATTTCTGCTTGCGTATGCTTTAGAAGCAAGAATTAAGAGGACTACATTCATTATTTCAGCTGAAAAATGCTTAGTTTATGATTTATAGTCAACATTAATTAAATGTCCCCAACAGCGTTTTCAGCCCGAGTGGAGCACATTTTGACTGTTTTTTTTAAAAACATCATTGTACATTGAAATTTCTGCTTGCGTATGCTTTAGAAGCAAGAATTAAGAGGACTACATTCATTATTTCAGCTGAAAAATGCTTAGTTTATGATTTATAGTCAACATTAATGAAATGTTCCAAACAAGCGTTTTCAGCCCGAGTGGAGCACATTTTGACCGTTTTTTTAAAAACATCATTGTACATTGAAATTTCTGTTTGTGTATGCTTTAGAAGCAAGAATTAAGAGGACTACATTCATTATTTCAGCTGAAAAATGCTTAGTTTATGATTTATAGTCAACATTAATGAAATGTTCCAAACAAGCGTTTTCAGCCCGAGTGGAGCACATTTTGACCCTTTTTTTAAAAACATCATTGTACATTGAAATTTCTGCTTGCGTATGCTTTAGAAGCAAGAATTAAGAGGACTACATTCATTATTTCAGCTGAAAAATGCTTAGTTTATGATTTATAGTCAACATTAATGTCATGTCCCAAACAAGCGTTTTCAGCCCGAGTGGAGCACATTTTGACTGTTTTTTTTAAAAACATCATTGTACATTGAAATTTCTGCTTGCGTATGCTTTAGAAGCAAGAATTAAGAGGACTACATTCATTATTTCAGCTGAAAAATGCTTAGTTTATGATTTATAGTCAACATTAATGAAATGTTCCAAACAAGCGTTTTCAGCCCGAGTGGAGCACATTTTGACCCTTTTTTTAAAAACATCATTGTACATTGAAATTTCTGCTTGCGTATGCTTTAGAAGCAAGAATTAAGAGGACTACATTCATTATTTCAGCTGAAAAATGCTTAGTTTTTGATTTGTAGTCAACATTAATGAAATGTCCCCAACAGCGTTTTCAGCCCGAGTGGAGCGCATTTTGACAGTTTTTTTTAAAAACATCATTGTACATTGAAATTTCTGCTTGCGTATGCTTTAGAAGCAAGAATTAAGAGGACTACATTCATTATTTCAGCTGAAAAATGCTTAGTTTATGATTTATAGTCAACATTAATGAAATGTTCCAAACAAGCGTTTTCAGCCCGAGTGGAGCACATTTTGACCCTTTTTTTAAAAACATCATTGTACATTGAAATTTCTGCTTGCGTATGCTTTAGAAGCAAGAATTAAGAGGACTACATTCATTATCTCAGCTGAAAAATGCTTAGTTTATGATTTATAGTCAACATTAATGTCATGTCCCAAACAAGCGTTTTCAGCCCGAGTGGAGCACATTTTGACTGTTTTTTTAAAAACATCATTGTACATTGAAATTTCTGCTTGCGTATGCTTTAGAAGCAAGAATTAAGAGGACTACATTCATTATTTCAGCTGAAAAATGCTTAGTTTATGATTTATAGTCAACATTAATGAAATGTTCCAAACAAGCGTTTTCAGCCCGAGTGGAGCACATTTTGACCCTTTTTTTAAAAACATCATTGTACATTGAAATTTCTGCTTGCGTATGCTTTAGAAGCAAGAATTAAGAGGACTACATTCATTATTTCAGCTGAAAAATGCTTAGTTTATGATTTATAGTTAACATTAATGTCATGTCCCAAACAAGCGTTTTCAGCCCGAGTGGAGCACATTTTGACTGTTTTTTTAAAAAAATCATTGTACATTGAAATTTCTGCTTGCGTATGCTTTAGAAGCGAGAATTAAGAGGACTACATTCATTATTTCAGCTGAAAAATGCTTAGTTTATGATTTATAGTCAACATTAATGAAATGTTCCAAACAAGCGTTTTCAGCCCGAGTGGAGCACATTTTGACCCTTTTTTTAAAAACATCATTGTACATTGAAATTTCTGCTTGCGTATGCTTTAGAAGCAAGAATTAAGAGGACTACATTCATTATTTTAGCTGAAAAATGCTTAGTTTATGATTTATAGTCAACATTAATGTCATGTCCCAAACAAGCGTTTTCAGCCCGAGTGGAGCACATTTTGACTGTTTTTTTTAAAAACATCATTGTACATTGAAATTTCTGCTTGCGTATGCTTTAGAAGCAAGAATTAAGAGGACTACATTCATTATTTCAGCTGAAAAATGCTTAGTTTATGATTTATAGTCAACATTAATGAAATGTCCCCAACAGCGTTTTCAGCCCGAGTGGAGCACATTTTGACCCTTTTTTTAAAAACATCATTGTACATTGAAATTTCTGCTTGCGTATGCTTTAGAAGCAAGAATTAAGAGGACTACATTCATTATTTCAGCTGAAAAATGCTTAGTTTTTGATTTGTAGTCAACATTAATGAAATGTCCCCAACAGCGTTTTCAGCCCGAGTGGAGCGCATTTTGACTGTTTTTTTTAAAAACATCATTGTACATTGAAATTTCTGCTTGCGTATGCTTTAGAAGCAAGAATTAAGAGGACTACATTCATTATTTCAGCTGAAAAATGCTTAGTTTATGATTTATAGTCAACATTAATGAAATGTTCCAAACAAGCGTTTTCAGCCCGAGTGGAGCACATTTTGACCCTTTTTTTAAAAACATCATTGTACATTGAAATTTCTGCTTGCGTATGCTTTAGAAGCAAGAATTAAGAGGACTACATTCATTATTTCAGCTGAAAAATGCTTAGTTTATGATTTATAGTTAACATTAATGTCATGTCCCAAACAAGCGTTTTCAGCCCGAGTGGAGCACATTTTGACTGTTTTTTTTAAAACATCATTGTACATTGAAATTTCTGCTTGCGTATGCTTTAGAAGCAAGAATTAAGAGGACTACATTCATTATTTCAGCTGAAAAATGCTTAGTTTATGATTTATAGTCAACATTAATGAAATGTCCCCAACAGCGTTTTCAGCCCGAGTGGAGCACATTTTGACTGTTTTTTTTAAAAACATCATTGTACATTGAAATTTCTGCTTGCGTATGCTTTAGAAGCAAGAATTAAGAGGACTACATTCATTATTTCAGCTGAAAAATGCTTAGTTTATGATATATAGTCAACATTAATGAAATGTTCCAAACAAGCGTTTTCAGCCCGAGTGGAGCACATTTTGACCGTTTTTTTAAAAACATTATTGTACATTGAAATTTCTGTTTGTGTATGCTTTAGAAGCAAGAATTAAGAGGACTACATTCATTATTTCAGCTGAAAAATGCTTAGTTTATGATTTATAGTCAACATTAATGAAATGTCCCCAACAGCGTTTTCAGCCCGAGTGGAGCGCATTTTGACTGTTTTTTTTAAAAACATCATTGTACATTGAAATTTCTGCTTGCGTATGCTTTAGAAGCAAGAATTAAGAGGACTACATTCATTATTTCAGCTGAAAAATGCTTAGTTTATGATTTATAGTCAACATTAAGGAAATGTTCCGAACAAGCGTTTTCAGCCCGAGTGGAGCACATTTTGACTGTTTTTTTTAAAAACATCATTGTACATTGAAATTTCTGCTTGCGTATGCTTTAGAAGCAAGAATTAAGAGGACTACATTCATTATTTCAGCTGAAAAATGCTTAGTTTATGATTTATAGTCAACATTAAGGAAATGTTCCGAACAAGCGTTTTCAGCCCGAGTGGAGCACATTTTGACCGTTTTTTTAAAAACATCATTGTACATTGAAATTTCTGCTTGCGTATGCTTTAGAAGCAAGAATTAAGAGGACTACATTCATTATTTCAGCTGAAAAATGCTTAGTTTATGATTTATATAGTCAACATTAATGAAATGTCCCCAACAGCGTTTTCAGCCCGAGTGGAGCACATTTTGACAGTTTTTTTTAAAAACATCATTGTACATTGAAATTTCTGCTTGCGTATGCTTTAGAAGCAAGAATTAAGAGGACTACATTCATTATTTCAGCTGAAAAATGCTTAGTTTATGATTTATAGTCAACATTAATGAAATGTTCCAAACAAGCGTTTTCAGCCCGAGTGGAGCACATTTTGACCGTTTTTTTAAAAACATCATTGTACATTGAAATTTCTGTTTGTGTATGCTTTAGAAGCAAGAATTAAGAGGACTACATTCATTATTTCAGCTGAAAAATGCTTAGTTTATGATTTATAGTCAACATTAATGTAATGTCCCAAACAAGCGTTTTCAGCCCGAGTGGAGCACATTTTGACCGTTTTTTTAAAAACATCATTGTACATTGAAATTTCTGTTTGCGTATGCTTTAGAAGCAAGAATTAAGAGGACTACATTCATTATTTCAGCTGAAAAATTCTTAGTTTATGATTTATAGTCAACATTAATGAAATGTCCCCAACAGCGTTTTCAGCCCGAGTGGAGCACATTTTGACTGTTTTTTTTAAAAACATCATTGTACATTGAAATTTCTGCTTGCGTATGCTTTAGAAGCAAGAATTAAGAGGACTACATTCATTATTTCAGCTGAAAAATGCTTAGTTTATGATTTATAGTCAACATTAATGAAATGTTCCAAACAAGCGTTTTCAGCCCGAGTGGAGCACATTTTGACCGTTTTTTTAAAAACATCATTGTACATTGAAATTTCTGTTTGCGTATGCTTTAGAAGCAAGAATTAAGAGGACTACATTCATTATTTCAGCTGAAAAATGCTTAGTTTATGATTTATAGTCAACATTAATGAAATGTTCCAAACAAGCGTTTTCAGCCCGAGTGGAGCACATTTTGACCCTTTTTTTAAAAACATCATTGTACATTGAAATTTCTGCTTGCGTATGCTTTAGAAGCAAGAATTAAGAGGACTACATTCATTATTTCAGCTGAAAAATGCTTAGTTTATGATTTATAGTCAACATTAATGTAATGTCCCAAACAAGCGTTTTCAGCCCGAGTGGAGAACATTTTGACTGTTTTTTTAAAAACATCATTGTACATTGAAATTTCTGCTTGCGTATGCTTTAGAAGCAAGAATTAAGAGGACTACATTCATTATTTCAGCTGAAAAATGCTTAGTTTATGATTTATAGTCAACATTAATGAAATGTCCCCAACAGCGTTTTCAGCCCGAGTGGAGCACATTTTGACTGTTTTTTTAAAAACATCATTGTACATTGAAATTTCTGCTTGCGTATGCTTTAGAAGCAAGAATTAAGAGGACTACATTAATTATTTCAGCTGAAAAATGCTTAGTTTTTGATTTGTAGTCAACATTAATGAAATGTCCCCAACAGCGTTTTCAGCCCGAGTGGATCGCATTTTGACTGTTTTTTTTAAAAACATCATTGTACATTGAAATTTCTGCTTGCGTATGCTTTAGAAGCAAGAATTAAGAGGACTACATTCATTATTTCAGCTGAAAAATGCTTAGTTTATGATTTATAGTCAACATTAAGGAAATGTTCCGAACAAGCGTTTTCAGCCCGAGTGGAGCACATTTTGACCCTTTTTTTAAAAACATCATTGTACATTGAAATTTCTGCTTGCGTATGCTTTAGAAGCAAGAATTAAGAGGACTACATTCATTATTTCAGCTGAAAAATGCTTAGTTTATGATTTATAGTCAACATTAATGAAATGTTCCAAACAAGCGTTTTCAGCCCGAGTGGAGCACATTTTGACCGTTTTTTTAAAAACATCATTGTACATTGAAATTTCTGCTTGCGTATGCTTTAGAAGCAAGAATTAAGAGGACTACATTCATTATTTCAGCTGAAAAATGCTTAGTTTATGATTTATAGTCAACATTAATGAAATGTTCCAAACAAGCGTTTTCAGCCCGAGTGGAGCACATTTTGACCGTTTTTTTAAAAACATCATTGTACATTGAAATTTCTGTTTGTGTATGCTTTAGAAGCAAGAATTAAGAGGACTACATTCATTATTTCAGCTGAAAAATGCTTAGTTTATGATTTATAGTCAACATTAATGTCATGTCCCAAACAAGCGTTTTCAGCCCGAGTGGAGCACATTTTGACTGTTTTTTTAAAAACATCATTGTACATTGAAATTTCTGCTTGCGTATGCTTTAGAAGCAAGAATTAAGAGGACTACATTCATTATTTCAGCTGAAAAATGCTTAGTTTATGATTTATAGTCAACATTAATGAAATGTTCCAAACAAGCGTTTTCAGCCCGAGTGGAGCACATTTTGACCCTTTTTTTAAAAACATCATTGTACATTGAAATTTCTGCTTGCGTATGCTTTAGAAGCAAGAATTAAGAGGACTACATTCATTATTTCAGCTGAAAAATGCTTAGTTTATGATTTATAGTCAACATTAATGTCATGTCCCAAACAAGCGTTTTCAGCCCGAGTGGAGCACATTTTGACTGTTTTTTTAAAAACATCATTGTACATTGAAATTTCTGCTTGCGTATGCTTTAGAAGCGAGAATTAAGAGGATTGCATTCATTATTTCAGCTGAAAAATGCTTAGTTTATGATTTATAGTCAACATTAATGAAATGTTCCAAACAAGCGTTTTCAGCCCGAGTGGAGCACATTTTGACCCTTTTTTTAAAAACATCATTGTACATTGAAATTTCTGCTTGCGTATGCTTTAGAAGCAAGAATTAAGAGGACTACATTCATTATTTCAGCTGAAAAATGCTTAGTTTATGATTTATAGTCAACATTAATGTCATGTCCCAAACAAGCGTTTTCAGCCCGAGTGGAGCACATTTTGACTGTTTTTTTAAAAACATCATTGTACATTGAAATTTCTGCTTGCGTATGCTTTAGAAGCGAGAATTAAGAGGACTACATTCATTATTTCAGCTGAAAAATGCTTAGTTTATGATTTATAGTCAACATTAATGAAATGTTCCAAACAAGCGTTTTCAGCCCGAGTGGAGCACATTTTGACCGTTTTTTTAAAAACATCATTGTACATTGAAATTTCTGCTTGCGTATGCTTTAGAAGCAAGAATTAAGAGGACTACATTCATTATTTCAGCTGAAAAATGCTTAGTTTTTGATTTATAGTCAACATTAATGAAATGTCCCCAACAGCGTTTTCAGCCCGAGTGGAGCACATTTTGACTGTTTTTTTTAAAAACATCATTGTACATTGAAATTTCTGCTTGCGTATGCTTTAGAAGCAAGAATTAAGAGGACTACATTCATTATTTCAGCTGAAAAATGCTTAGTTTATGATTTATAGTCAACATTAATGTAATGTCCCAAACAAGCGTTTTCAGCCCGAGTGGAGCACATTTTGACTGTTTTTTTAAAAACATCATTGTACATTGAAATTTCTGCTTGCGTATGCTTTAGAAGCAAGAATTAAGAGGACTACATTCATTATTTCAGCTGAAAAATGCTTAGTTTATGATTTATAGTCAACATTAATGTCATGTCCCAAACAAGCGTTTTCAGCCCGAGTGGAGCACATTTTGACTGTTTTTTTAAAAACATCATTGTACATTGAAATTTCTGCTTGCGTATGCTTTAGAAGCGAGAATTAAGAGGACTACATTCATTATTTCAGCTGAAAAATGCTTAGTTTATGATTTATAGTCAACATTAATGAAATGTTCCAAACAAGCGTTTTCAGCCCGAGTGGAGCACATTTTGACCGTTTTTTTAAAAACATCATTGTACATTGAAATTTCTGCTTGCGTATGCTTTAGAAGCAAGAATTAAGAGGACTACATTCATTATTTCAGCTGAAAAATGCTTAGTTTTTGATTTATAGTCAACATTAATGAAATGTCCCCAACAGCGTTTTCAGCCCGAGTGGAGCACATTTTGACTGTTTTTTTTAAAAACATCATTGTACATTGAAATTTCTGCTTGCGTATGCTTTAGAAGCAAGAATTAAGAGGACTACATTCATTATTTCAGCTGAAAAATGCTTAGTTTATGATTTATAGTCAACATTAATGTAATGTCCCAAACAAGCGTTTTCAGCCCGAGTGGAGCACATTTTGACTGTTTTTTTAAAAACATCATTGTACATTGAAATTTCTGCTTGCGTATGCTTTAGAAGCAAGAATTAAGAGGACTACATTCATTATTTCAGCTGAAAAATGCTTAGTTTATGATTTATAGTCAACATTAATGAAATGTCCCCAACAGCGTTTTCAGCCCGAGTGGAGCACATTTTGACTGTTTTTTTAAAAACATCATTGTACATTGAAATTTCTGCTTGCGTATGCTTTAGAAGCAAGAATTAAGAGGACTACATTCATTATTTCAGCTGAAAAATGCTTAGTTTATGATTTATAGTCAACATTAATGTAATGTCCCAAAAAAGCGTTTTCAGCCCGAGTGGAGCACATTTTGACTGTTTTTTTAAAAACATCATTGTACATTGAAATTTCTGCTTGCGTATGCTTTAGAAGCAAGAATTAAGAGGACTACATTCATTATTTCAGCTGAAAAATGCTTAGTTTTTGATTTGTAGTCAACATTAATGAAATGTCCCCAACAGCGTTTTCAGCCCGAGTGGAGCGCATTTTGACTGTTTTTTTTAAAAACATCATTGTACATTGAAATTTCTGCTTGCGTATGCTTTAGAAGCAAGAATTAAGAGGACTACATTCATTATTTCAGCTGAAAAATGCTTAGTTTATGATTTATAGTCAACATTAAGGAAATGTTCCGAACAAGCGTTTTCAGCCCGAGTGGAGCACATTTTGACCGTTTTTTTAAAAACATCATTGTACATTGAAATTTCTGCTTGCGTATGCTTTAGAAGCAAGAATTAAGAGGACTACATTCATTATTTCAGCTGAAAAATGCTTAGTTTATGATTTATAGTCAACATTAATGAAATGTCCCCAACAGCGTTTTCAGCCCGAGTGGAGCACATTTTGACAGTTTTTTTTAAAAACATCATTGTACATTGAAATTTCTGCTTGCGTATGCTTTAGAAGCAAGAATTAAGAGGACTACATTCATTATTTCAGCTGAAAAATGCTTAGTTTATGATTTATAGTCAACATTAATGAAATGTTCCAAACAAGCGTTTTCAGCCCGAGTGGAGCACATTTTGACCGTTTTTTTAAAAACATCATTGTACATTGAAATTTCTGTTTGTGTATGCTTTAGAAGCAAGAATTAAGAGGACTACATTCATTATTTCAGCTGAAAAATGCTTAGTTTATGATTTATAGTCAACATTAATGTAATGTCCCAAACAAGCGTTTTCAGCCCGAGTGGAGCACATTTTGACCGTTTTTTTAAAAACATCATTGTACATTGAAATTTCTGTTTGCGTATGCTTTAGAAGCAAGAATTAAGAGGACTACATTCATTATTTCAGCTGAAAAATTCTTAGTTTATGATTTATAGTCAACATTAATGAAATGTCCCCAACAGCGTTTTCAGCCCGAGTGGAGCACATTTTGACTGTTTTTTTTAAAAACATCATTGTACATTGAAATTTCTGCTTGCGTATGCTTTAGAAGCAAGAATTAAGAGGACTACATTCATTATTTCAGCTGAAAAATGCTTAGTTTATGATTTATAGTCAACATTAATGAAATGTTCCAAACAAGCGTTTTCAGCCCGAGTGGAGCACATTTTGACCGTTTTTTTAAAAACATCATTGTACATTGAAATTTCTGTTTGCGTATGCTTTAGAAGCAAGAATTAAGAGGACTACATTCATTATTTCAGCTGAAAAATGCTTAGTTTATGATTTATAGTCAACATTAATGAAATGTTCCAAACAAGCGTTTTCAGCCCGAGTGGAGCACATTTTGACCCTTTTTTTAAAAACATCATTGTACATTGAAATTTCTGCTTGCGTATGCTTTAGAAGCAAGAATTAAGAGGACTACATTCATTATTTCAGCTGAAAAATGCTTAGTTTATGATTTATAGTCAACATTAATGTAATGTCCCAAACAAGCGTTTTCAGCCCGAGTGGAGCACATTTTGACTGTTTTTTTAAAAACATCATTGTACATTGAAATTTCTGCTTGCATATGCTTTAGAAGCAAGAATTAAGAGGACTACATTCATTATTTCAGCTGAAAAATGCTTAGTTTATGATTTATAGTCAACATTAATGAAATGTCCCCAACAGCGTTTTCAGCCCGAGTGGAGCACATTTTGACTGTTTTTTTAAAAACATCATTGTACATTGAAATTTCTGCTTGCGTATGCTTTAGAAGCAAGAATTAAGAGGACTACATTCATTATTTCAGCTGAAAAATGCTTAGTTTTTGATTTGTAGTCAACATTAATGAAATGTCCCCAACAGCGTTTTCAGCCCGAGTGGAGCGCATTTTGACTGTTTTTTTTAAAAACATCATTGTACATTGAAATTTCTGCTTGCGTATGCTTTAGAAGCAAGAATTAAGAGGACTACATTCATTATTTCAGCTGAAAAATGCTTAGTTTATGATTTATAGTCAACATTAAGGAAATGTTCCGAACAAGCGTTTTCAGCCCGAGTGGAGCACATTTTGACCCTTTTTTTAAAAACATCATTGTTCATTGAAATTTCTGTTTGCGTATGCTTTAGAAGCAAGAATTAAGAGGACTACATTCATTATTTCAGCTGAAAAATGCTTAGTTTATGATTTATAGTCAACATTAATGTAATGTCCCAAACAAGCGTTTTCAGCCCGAGTGGAGCACATTTTGACCGTTTTTTTAAAAACATCATTGTACATTGAAATTTCTGTTTGCGTATGCTTTAGAAGCAAGAATTAAGAGGACTACATTCATTATTTCAGCTGAAAAATGCTTAGTTTATGATTTATAGTCAACATTAATGTAATGTCCCAAACAAGCGTTTTCAGCCCGAGTGGAGCACATTTTGACTGTTTTTTTAAAAACATCATTGTACATTGAAATTTCTGCTTGCGTATGCTTTAGAAGCAAGAATTAAGAGGACTACATTCATTATTTCAGCTGAAAAATGCTTAGTTTATGATTTATAGTCAACATTAATGAAATGTTCCAAACAAGCGTTTTCAGCCCGAGTGGAGCACATTTTGACCGTTTTTTTAAAAACATCATTGTACATTGAAATTTCTGCTTGCGTATGCTTTAGAAGCAAGAATTAAGAGGACTACATTCATTATTTCAGCTGAAAAATGCTTAGTTTATGATTTATAGTCAACGTTAATGTCATGTCCCAAACAAGCGTTTTCAGCCCGAGTGGAGCACATTTTGACTGTTTTTTTAAAAACATCATTGTACATTGAAATTTCTGCTTGCGTATGCTTTAGAAGCAAGAATTAAGAGGACTACATTCATTATTTCAGCTGAAAAATGCTTAGTTTATGATTTATAGTCAACATTAATGAAATGTTCCAAACAAGCGTTTTCAGCCCGAGTGGAGCACATTTTGACTGTTTTTTTAAAAACATCATTGTACATTGAAATTTCTGCTTGCGTATGCTTTAGAAGCAAGAATTAAGAGGACTACATTCATTATTTCAGCTGAAAAATGCTTAGTTTATGATTTATAGTCAACATTAATGAAATGTTCCAAACAAGCGTTTTCAGCCCGAGTGGAGCACATTTTGACTGTTTTTTTAAAAACATCATTGTACATTGAAATTTCTGCTTGCGTATGCTTTAGAAGCAAGAATTAAGAGGACTACATTCATTATTTCAGCTGAAAAATGCTTAGTTTATGATTTATAGTCAACATTAATGAAATGTTCCAAAAAAGCGTTTTCAGCCCGAGTGGAGCACATTTTGACCGTTTTTTTAAAAACATCATTGTACATTGAAATTTCTGCTTGCGTATGCTTTAGAAGCAAGAATTAAGAGGACTACATTCATTATTTCAGCTGAAAAATGCTTAGTTTATGATTTATAGTCAACATTAATGTCATGTCCCAAACAAGCGTTTTCAGCCCGAGTGGAGCACATTTTGACTGTTTTTTTAAAAACATCATTGTACATTGAAATTTCTGCTTGCGTATGCTTTAGAAGCGAGAATTAAGAGGACTACATTCATTATTTCAGCTGAAAAATGCTTAGTTTATGATTTATAGTCAACATTAATGAAATGTTCCAAACAAGCGTTTTCAGCCCGAGTGGAGCACATTTTGACTGTTTTTTTAAAAACATCATTGTACATTGAAATTTCTGCTTGCGTATGCTTTAGAAGCAAGAATTAAGAGGACTACATTCATTATTTCAGCTGAAAAATGCTTAGTTTATGATTTATAGTCAACATTAATGTAATGTCCCAAACAAGCGTTTTCAGCCCGAGTGGAGCACATTTTGACCCTTTTTTTAAAAACATCATTGTACATTGAAATTTCTGCTTGCGTATGCTTTAGAAGCAAGAATTAAGAGGACTACATTCATTATTTCAGCTGAAAAATGCTTAGTTTATGATTTATAGTCAACATTAATGTCATGTCCCAAACAAGCGTTTTCAGCCCGAGTGGAGCACATTTTGACTGTTTTTTTAAAAACATCATTGTACATTGAAATTTCTGCTTGCGTATGCTTTAGAAGCAAGAATTAAGAGGACTACATTCATTATTTCAGCTGAAAAATGCTTAGTTTATGATTTATAGTCAACATTAATGAAATGTTCCAAACAAGCGTTTTCAGCCCGAGTGGAGCACATTTTGACCCTTTTTTTAAAAACATCATTGTACATTGAAATTTCTGCTTGCGTATGCTTTAGAAGCAAGAATTAAGAGAACTACATTCATTATTTCAGCTGAAAAATGCTTAGTTTATGATTTATAGTCAACATTAATGTCATGTCCCAAACAAGCGTTTTCAGCCCGAGTGGAGCACATTTTGACTGTTTTTTTAAAAACATCATTGTACATTGAAATTTCTGCTTGCGTATGCTTTAGAAGCAAGAATTAAGAGGACTACATTCATTATTTCAGCTGAAAAATGCTTAGTTTATGATTTATAGTCAACATTAATGTAATGTCCCAAACAAGCGTTTTCAGCCCGAGTGGAGCACATTTTGACCCTTTTTTTAAAAACATCATTGTACATTGAAATTTCTGCTTGCGTATGCTTTAGAAGCAAGAATTAAGAGGACTACATTCATTATTTCAGCTGAAAAATGCTTAGTTTATGATTTATAGTCAACATTAATGAAATGTCCCCAACAGCGTTTTCAGCCCGAGTGGAGCACATTTTGACTGTTTTTTTAAAAACATCATTGTACATTGAAATTTCTGCTTGCGTATGCTTTAGAAGCAAGAATTAAGAGGACTACATTCATTATTTCAGCTGAAAAATGCTTAGTTTTTGATTTATAGTCAACATTAATGAAATGTCCCCAACAGCGTTTTCAGCCCGAGTGGAGCACATTTTGACTGTTTTTTTTAAAAACATCATTGTACATTGAAATTTCTGCTTGCGTATGCTTTAGAAGCAAGAATTAAGAGGACTACATTCATTATTTCAGCTGAAAAATGCTTAGTTTATGATTTATAGTCAACATTAATGAAATGTTCCAAACAAGCGTTTTCAGCCCGAGTGGAGCACATTTTGACTGTTTTTTTAAAAACATCATTGTACATTGAAATTTCTGCTTGCGTATGCTTTAGAAGCAAGAATTAAGAGGACTACATTCATTATTTCAGCTGAAAAATGCTTAGTTTATGATTTATAGTCAACATTAATGTCATGTCCCAAACAAGCGTTTTCAGCCCGAGTGGAGCACATTTTGACTGTTTTTTTAAAAACATCATTGTACATTGAAATTTCTGCTTGCGTATGCTTTAGAAGCGAGAATTAAGAGGACTACATTCATTATTTCAGCTGAAAAATGCTTAGTTTATGATTTATAGTCAACATTAATGAAATGTTCCAAACAAGCGTTTTCAGCCCGAGTGGAGCACATTTTGACTGTTTTTTTAAAAACATCATTGTACATTGAAATTTCTGCTTGCGTATGCTTTAGAAGCAAGAATTAAGAGGACTACATTCATTATTTCAGCTGAAAAATGCTTAGTTTATGATTTATAGTCAACATTAATGTAATGTCCCAAACAAGCGTTTTCAGCCCGAGTGGAGCACATTTTGACCCTTTTTTTAAAAACATCATTGTACATTGAAATTTCTGCTTGCGTATGCTTTAGAAGCAAGAATTAAGAGGACTACATTCATTATTTCAGCTGAAAAATGCTTAGTTTTTGATTTATAGTCAACATTAATGAAATGTCCCCAACAGCGTTTTCAGCCCGAGTGGAGCACATTTTGACTGTTTTTTTTAAAAACATCATTGTACATTGAAATTTCTGCTTGCGTATGCTTTAGAAGCAAGAATTAAGAGGACTACATTCATTATTTCAGCTGAAAAATGCTTAGTTTATGATTTATAGTCAACATTAATGTAATGTCCCAAACAAGCGTTTTCAGCCCGAGTGGAGCACATTTTGACTGTTTTTTTAAAAACATCATTGTACATTGAAATTTCTGCTTGCGTATGCTTTAGAAGCAAGAATTAAGAGGACTACATTCATTATTTCAGCTGAAAAATGCTTAGTTTATGATTTATAGTCAACATTAATGAAATGTCCCCAACAGCGTTTTCAGCCCGAGTGGAGCACATTTTGACTGTTTTTTTAAAAACATCATTGTACATTGAAATTTCTGCTTGCGTATGCTTTAGAAGCAAGAATTAAGAGGACTACATTCATTATTTCAGCTGAAAAATGCTTAGTTTATGATTTATAGTCAACATTAATGTAATGTCCCAAACAAGCGTTTTCAGCCCGAGTGGAGCACATTTTGACTGTTTTTTTAAAAACATCATTGTACATTGAAATTTCTGCTTGCGTATGCTTTAGAAGCAAGAATTAAGAGGACTACATTCATTATTTCAGCTGAAAAATGCTTAGTTTTTGATTTGTAGTCAACATTAATGAAATGTCCCCAACAGCGTTTTCAGCCCGAGTGGAGCGCATTTTGACTGTTTTTTTTAAAAACATCATTGTACATTGAAATTTCTGCTTGCGTATGCTTTAGAAGCAAGAATTAAGAGGACTACATTCATTATTTCAGCTGAAAAATGCTTAGTTTATGATTTATAGTCAACATTAAGGAAATGTTCCGAACAAGCGTTTTCAGCCCGAGTGGAGCACATTTTGACCGTTTTTTTAAAAACATCATTGTACATTGAAATTTCTGCTTGCGTATGCTTTAGAAGCAAGAATTAAGAGGACTACATTCATTATTTCAGCTGAAAAATGCTTAGTTTATGATTTATAGTCAACATTAATGAAATGTCCCCAACAGCGTTTTCAGCCCGAGTGGAGCACATTTTGACAGTTTTTTTTAAAAACATCATTGTACATTGAAATTTCTGCTTGCGTATGCTTTAGAAGCAAGAATTAAGAGGACTACATTCATTATTTCAGCTGAAAAATGCTTAGTTTATGATTTATAGTCAACATTAATGAAATGTTCCAAACAAGCGTTTTCAGCCCGAGTGGAGCACATTTTGACCGTTTTTTTAAAAACATCATTGTACATTGAAATTTCTGTTTGTGTATGCTTTAGAAGCAAGAATTAAGAGGACTACATTCATTATTTCAGCTGAAAAATGCTTAGTTTATGATTTATAGTCAACATTAATGTAATGTCCCAAACAAGCGTTTTCAGCCCGAGTGGAGCACATTTTGACCGTTTTTTTAAAAACATCATTGTACATTGAAATTTCTGTTTGCGTATGCTTTAGAAGCAAGAATTAAGAGGACTACATTCATTATTTCAGCTGAAAAATTCTTAGTTTATGATTTATAGTCAACATTAATGAAATGTCCCCAACAGCGTTTTCAGCCCGAGTGGAGCACATTTTGACTGTTTTTTTTAAAAACATCATTGTACATTGAAATTTCTGCTTGCGTATGCTTTAGAAGCAAGAATTAAGAGGACTACATTCATTATTTCAGCTGAAAAATGCTTAGTTTATGATTTATAGTCAACATTAATGAAATGTTCCAAACAAGCGTTTTCAGCCCGAGTGGAGCACATTTTGACCGTTTTTTTAAAAACATCATTGTACATTGAAATTTCTGTTTGCGTATGCTTTAGAAGCAAGAATTAAGAGGACTACATTCATTATTTCAGCTGAAAAATGCTTAGTTTATGATTTATAGTCAACATTAATGAAATGTTCCAAACAAGCGTTTTCAGCCCGAGTGGAGCACATTTTGACCCTTTTTTTAAAAACATCATTGTACATTGAAATTTCTGCTTGCGTATGCTTTAGAAGCAAGAATTAAGAGGACTACATTCATTATTTCAGCTGAAAAATGCTTAGTTTATGATTTATAGTCAACATTAATGAAATGTTCCAAACAAGCGTTTTCAGCCCGAGTGGAGCACATTTTGACCCTTTTTTTAAAAACATCATTGTACATTGAAATTTCTGCTTGCGTATGCTTTAGAAGCAAGAATTAAGAGAACTACATTCATTATTTCAGCTGAAAAATGCTTAGTTTATGATTTATAGTCAACATTAATGTCATGTCCCAAACAAGCGTTTTCAGCCCGAGTGGAGCACATTTTGACTGTTTTTTTAAAAACATCATTGTACATTGAAATTTCTGCTTGCGTATGCTTTAGAAGCAAGAATTAAGAGGACTACATTCATTATTTCAGCTGAAAAATGCTTAGTTTATGATTTATAGTCAACATTAATGTAATGTCCCAAACAAGCGTTTTCAGCCCGAGTGGAGCACATTTTGACCCTTTTTTTAAAAACATCATTGTACATTGAAATTTCTGCTTGCGTATGCTTTAGAAGCAAGAATTAAGAGGACTACATTCATTATTTCAGCTGAAAAATGCTTAGTTTATGATTTATAGTCAACATTAATGAAATGTCCCCAACAGCGTTTTCAGCCCGAGTGGAGCACATTTTGACTGTTTTTTTAAAAACATCATTGTACATTGAAATTTCTGCTTGCGTATGCTTTAGAAGCAAGAATTAAGAGGACTACATTCATTATTTCAGCTGAAAAATGCTTAGTTTTTGATTTATAGTCAACATTAATGAAATGTCCCCAACAGCGTTTTCAGCCCGAGTGGAGCACATTTTGACTGTTTTTTTTAAAAACATCATTGTACATTGAAATTTCTGCTTGCGTATGCTTTAGAAGCAAGAATTAAGAGGACTACATTCATTATTTCAGCTGAAAAATGCTTAGTTTATGATTTATAGTCAACATTAATGAAATGTTCCAAACAAGCGTTTTCAGCCCGAGTGGAGCACATTTTGACTGTTTTTTTAAAAACATCATTGTACATTGAAATTTCTGCTTGCGTATGCTTTAGAAGCAAGAATTAAGAGGACTACATTCATTATTTCAGCTGAAAAATGCTTAGTTTATGATTTATAGTCAACATTAATGTCATGTCCCAAACAAGCGTTTTCAGCCCGAGTGGAGCACATTTTGACTGTTTTTTTAAAAACATCATTGTACATTGAAATTTCTGCTTGCGTATGCTTTAGAAGCGAGAATTAAGAGGACTACATTCATTATTTCAGCTGAAAAATGCTTAGTTTATGATTTATAGTCAACATTAATGAAATGTTCCAAACAAGCGTTTTCAGCCCGAGTGGAGCACATTTTGACTGTTTTTTTAAAAACATCATTGTACATTGAAATTTCTGCTTGCGTATGCTTTAGAAGCAAGAATTAAGAGGACTACATTCATTATTTCAGCTGAAAAATGCTTAGTTTATGATTTATAGTCAACATTAATGTAATGTCCCAAACAAGCGTTTTCAGCCCGAGTGGAGCACATTTTGACCCTTTTTTTAAAAACATCATTGTACATTGAAATTTCTGCTTGCGTATGCTTTAGAAGCAAGAATTAAGAGGACTACATTCATTATTTCAGCTGAAAAATGCTTAGTTTTTGATTTATAGTCAACATTAATGAAATGTCCCCAACAGCGTTTTCAGCCCGAGTGGAGCACATTTTGACTGTTTTTTTTAAAAACATCATTGTACATTGAAATTTCTGCTTGCGTATGCTTTAGAAGCAAGAATTAAGAGGACTACATTCATTATTTCAGCTGAAAAATGCTTAGTTTATGATTTATAGTCAACATTAATGTAATGTCCCAAACAAGCGTTTTCAGCCCGAGTGGAGCACATTTTGACTGTTTTTTTAAAAACATCATTGTACATTGAAATTTCTGCTTGCGTATGCTTTAGAAGCAAGAATTAAGAGGACTACATTCATTATTTCAGCTGAAAAATGCTTAGTTTATGATTTATAGTCAACATTAATGAAATGTCCCCAACAGCGTTTTCAGCCCGAGTGGAGCACATTTTGACTGTTTTTTTAAAAACATCATTGTACATTGAAATTTCTGCTTGCGTATGCTTTAGAAGCAAGAATTAAGAGGACTACATTCATTATTTCAGCTGAAAAATGCTTAGTTTATGATTTATAGTCAACATTAATGTAATGTCCCAAACAAGCGTTTTCAGCCCGAGTGGAGCACATTTTGACTGTTTTTTTAAAAACATCATTGTACATTGAAATTTCTGCTTGCGTATGCTTTAGAAGCAAGAATTAAGAGGACTACATTCATTATTTCAGCTGAAAAATGCTTAGTTTTTGATTTGTAGTCAACATTAATGAAATGTCCCCAACAGCGTTTTCAGCCCGAGTGGAGCGCATTTTGACTGTTTTTTTTAAAAACATCATTGTACATTGAAATTTCTGCTTGCGTATGCTTTAGAAGCAAGAATTAAGAGGACTACATTCATTATTTCAGCTGAAAAATGCTTAGTTTATGATTTATAGTCAACATTAAGGAAATGTTCCGAACAAGCGTTTTCAGCCCGAGTGGAGCACATTTTGACCGTTTTTTTAAAAACATCATTGTACATTGAAATTTCTGCTTGCGTATGCTTTAGAAGCAAGAATTAAGAGGACTACATTCATTATTTCAGCTGAAAAATGCTTAGTTTATGATTTATAGTCAACATTAATGAAATGTCCCCAACAGCGTTTTCAGCCCGAGTGGAGCACATTTTGACAGTTTTTTTTAAAAACATCATTGTACATTGAAATTTCTGCTTGCGTATGCTTTAGAAGCAAGAATTAAGAGGACTACATTCATTATTTCAGCTGAAAAATGCTTAGTTTATGATTTATAGTCAACATTAATGAAATGTTCCAAACAAGCGTTTTCAGCCCGAGTGGAGCACATTTTGACCGTTTTTTTAAAAACATCATTGTACATTGAAATTTCTGTTTGTGTATGCTTTAGAAGCAAGAATTAAGAGGACTACATTCATTATTTCAGCTGAAAAATGCTTAGTTTATGATTTATAGTCAACATTAATGTAATGTCCCAAACAAGCGTTTTCAGCCCGAGTGGAGCACATTTTGACCGTTTTTTTAAAAACATCATTGTACATTGAAATTTCTGTTTGCGTATGCTTTAGAAGCAAGAATTAAGAGGACTACATTCATTATTTCAGCTGAAAAATTCTTAGTTTATGATTTATAGTCAACATTAATGAAATGTCCCCAACAGCGTTTTCAGCCCGAGTGGAGCACATTTTGACTGTTTTTTTTAAAAACATCATTGTACATTGAAATTTCTGCTTGCGTATGCTTTAGAAGCAAGAATTAAGAGGACTACATTCATTATTTCAGCTGAAAAATGCTTAGTTTATGATTTATAGTCAACATTAATGAAATGTTCCAAACAAGCGTTTTCAGCCCGAGTGGAGCACATTTTGACCGTTTTTTTAAAAACATCATTGTACATTGAAATTTCTGTTTGCGTATGCTTTAGAAGCAAGAATTAAGAGGACTACATTCATTATTTCAGCTGAAAAATGCTTAGTTTATGATTTATAGTCAACATTAATGAAATGTTCCAAACAAGCGTTTTCAGCCCGAGTGGAGCACATTTTGACCCTTTTTTTAAAAACATCATTGTACATTGAAATTTCTGCTTGCGTATGCTTTAGAAGCAAGAATTAAGAGGACTACATTCATTATTTCAGCTGAAAAATGCTTAGTTTATGATTTATAGTCAACATTAATGTAATGTCCCAAACAAGCGTTTTCAGCCCGAGTGGAGCACATTTTGACTGTTTTTTTAAAAACATCATTGTACATTGAAATTTCTGCTTGCGTATGCTTTAGAAGCAAGAATTAAGAGGACTACATTCATTATTTCAGCTGAAAAATGCTTAGTTTATGATTTATAGTCAACATTAATGAAATGTCCCCAACAGCGTTTTCAGCCCGAGTGGAGCACATTTTGACTGTTTTTTTAAAAACATCATTGTACATTGAAATTTCTGCTTGTGTATGCTTTAGAAGCAAGAATTAAGAGGACTACATTCATTATTTCAGCTGAAAAATGCTTAGTTTTTGATTTGTAGTCAACATTAATGAAATGTCCCCAACAGCGTTTTCAGCCCGAGTGGAGCGCATTTTGACTGTTTTTTTTTAAAAACATCATTGTACATTGAAATTTCTGCTTGCGTATGCTTTAGAAGCAAGAATTAAGAGGACTACATTCATTATTTCAGCTGAAAAATGCTTAGTTTATGATTTATAGTCAACATTAAGGAAATGTTCCGAACAAGCGTTTTCAGCCCGAGTGGAGCACATTTTGACCCTTTTTTTAAAAACATCATTGTACATTGAAATTTCTGCTTGCGTATGCTTTAGAAGCAAGAATTAAGAGGACTACATTCATTATTTCAGCTGAAAAATGCTTAGTTTATGATTTATAGTCAACATTAATGAAATGTTCCAAACAAGCGTTTTCAGCCCGAGTGGAGCACATTTTGACCGTTTTTTTAAAAACATCATTGTACATTGAAATTTCTGCTTGCGTATGCTTTAGAAGCAAGAATTAAGAGGACTACATTCATTATTTCAGCTGAAAAATGCTTAGTTTATGATTTATAGTCAACATTAATGTCATGTCCCAAACAAGCGTTTTCAGCCCGAGTGGAGCACATTTTGACTGTTTTTTTAAAAACATCATTGTACATTGAAATTTCTGCTTGCGTATGCTTTAGAAGCAAGAATTAAGAGGACTACATTCATTATTTCAGCTGAAAAATGCTTAGTTTATGATTTATAGTCAACATTAATGAAATGTTCCAAACAAGCGTTTTCAGCCCGAGTGGAGCACATTTTGACCGTTTTTTTAAAAACATCATTGTACATTGAAATTTCTGCTTGCGTATGCTTTAGAAGCAAGAATTAAGAGGACTACATTCATTATTTCAGCTGAAAAATGCTTAGTTTATGATTTATAGTCAACATTAATGTCATGTCCCAAACAAGCGTTTTCAGCCCGAGTGGAGCACATTTTGACTGTTTTTTTAAAAACATCATTGTACATTGAAATTTCTGCTTGCGTATGCTTTAGAAGCGAGAATTAAGAGGACTACATTCATTATTTCAGCTGAAAAATGCTTAGTTTATGATTTATAGTCAACATGAATGAAATGTTCCAAACAAGCGTTTTCAGCCCGAGTGGAGCACATTTTGACCCTTTTTTTAAAAACATCATTGTACATTGAAATTTCTGCTTGCGTATGCTTTAGAAGCAAGAATTAAGAGGACTACATTCATTATTTCAGCTGAAAAATGCTTAGTTTATGATTTATAGTCAACATTAATGTAATGTCCCAAACAAGCGTTTTCAGCCCGAGTGGAGCACATTTTGACTGTTTTTTTAAAAACATCATTGTACATTGAAATTTCTGCTTGCGTATGCTTTAGAAGCAAGAATTAAGAGGACTACATTCATTATTTCAGCTGAAAAATGCTTAGTTTTTGATTTGTAGTCAACATTAATGAAATGTCCCCAACAGCGTTTTCAGCCCGAGTGGAGCACATTTTGATTGTTTTTTTTAAAAACATCATTGTACATTGAAATTTCTGCTTGCGTATGCTTTAGAAGCAAGAATTAAGAGGACTACATTCATTATTTCAGCTGAAACATGCTTAGTTTATGATTTATAGTCAACATTAAGGAAATGTTCCGAACAAGCGTTTTCAGCCCGAGTGGAGCACATTTTGACCGTTTTTTTAAAAACATCATTGTACATTGAAATTTCTGCTTGTGTATGCTTTAGAAGCAAGAATTAAGAGGACTACATTCATTATTTCAGCTGAAAAATGCTTAGTTTATGATTTATAGTCAACATTAATGAAATGTCCCCAACAGCGTTTTCAGCCCGAGTGGAGCACATTTTGACTGTTTTTTTAAAAAACATCATTGTACATTGAAATTTCTGCTTGCGTATGCTTTAGAAGCAAGAATTAAGAGGACTACATTCATTATTTCAGCTGAAAAATGCTTAGTTTATGATTTATAGTCAACATTAATGAAATGTTCCAAACAAGCGTTTTAAGCCCGAGTGGAGCACATTTTGACCGTTTTTTTAAAAACATCATTGTACATTGAAATTTCTGCTTGCGTATGCTTTAGAAGCAAGAATTAAGAGGACTACATTCATTATTTCAGCTGAAAAATGCTTAGTTTTTGATTTATAGTCAACATTAATGAAATGTCCCCAACAGCGTTTTCAGCCCGAGTGGAGCACATTTTGACTTTTTTTTAAAAACATCATTGTACATTGAAATTTCTGCTTGCGTATGCTTTAGAAGCAAGAATTAAGAGGACTACATTCATTATTTCAGCTGAAAAATGCTTAGTTTATGATTTATAGTCAACATTAATGTAATGTCCCAAACAAGCGTTTTCAGCCCGAGTGGAGCACATTTTGACTGTTTTTTTAAAAACATCATTGTACATTGAAATTTCTGCTTGCGTATGCTTTAGAAGCAAGAATTAAGAGGACTACATTCATTATTTCAGCTGAAAAATGCTTAGTTTATGATTTATAGTCAACATTAATGAAATGTCCCCAACAGCGTTTTCAGCCCGAGTGGAGCACATTTTGACTGTTTTTTTAAAAACATCATTGTACATTGAAATTTCTGCTTGCGTATGCTTTAGAAGCAAGAATTAAGAGGACTACATTCATTATTTCAGCTGAAAAATGCTTAGTTTATGATTTATAGTCAACATTAATGTAATGTCCCAAAAAAGCGTTTTCAGCCCGAGTGGAGCACATTTTGACTGTTTTTTTAAAAACATCATTGTACATTGAAATTTCTGCTTGCGTATGCTTTAGAAGCAAGAATTAAGAGGACTACATTCATTATTTCAGCTGAAAAATGCTTAGTTTTTGATTTGTAGTCAACATTAATGAAATGTCCCCAACAGCGTTTTCAGCCCGAGTGGAGCGCATTTTGACTGTTTTTTTTAAAAACATCATTGTACATTGAAATTTCTGCTTGCGTATGCTTTAGAAGCAAGAATTAAGAGGACTACATTCATTATTTCAGCTGAAAAATGCTTAGTTTATGATTTATAGTCAACATTAAGGAAATGTTCCGAACAAGCGTTTTCAGCCCGAGTGGAGCACATTTTGACCGTTTTTTTAAAAACATCATTGTACATTGAAATTTCTGCTTGCGTATGCTTTAGAAGCAAGAATTAAGAGGACTACATTCATTATTTCAGCTGAAAAATGCTTAGTTTATGATTTATAGTCAACATTAATGAAATGTCCCCAACAGCGTTTTCAGCCCGAGTGGAGCACATTTTGACAGTTTTTTTTAAAAACATCATTGTACATTGAAATTTCTGCTTGCGTATGCTTTAGAAGCAAGAATTAAGAGGACTACATTCATTATTTCAGCTGAAAAATGCTTAGTATATGATTTATAGTCAACATTAATGAAATGTTCCAAACAAGCGTTTTCAGCCCGAGTGGAGCACATTTTGACCGTTTTTTTAAAAACATCATTGTACATTGAAATTTCTGTTTGTGTATGCTTTAGAAGCAAGAATTAAGAGGACTACATTCATTATTTCAGCTGAAAAATGCTTAGTTTATGATTTATAGTCAACATTAATGTAATGTCCCAAACAAGCGTTTTCAGCCCGAGTGGAGCACATTTTGACCGTTTTTTTAAAAACATCATTGTACATTGAAATTTCTGTTTGCGTATGCTTTAGAAGCAAGAATTAAGAGGACTACATTCATTATTTCAGCTGAAAAATTCTTAGTTTATGATTTATAGTCAACATTAATGAAATGTCCCCAACAGCGTTTTCAGCCCGAGTGGAGCACATTTTGACTGTTTTTTTTAAAAACATCATTGTACATTGAAATTTCTGCTTGCGTATGCTTTAGAAGCAAGAATTAAGAGGACTACATTCATTATTTCAGCTGAAAAATGCTTAGTTTATGATTTATAGTCAACATTAATGAAATGTTCCAAACAAGCGTTTTCAGCCCGAGTGGAGCACATTTTGACCGTTTTTTTAAAAACATCATTGTACATTGAAATTTCTGTTTGCGTATGCTTTAGAAGCAAGAATTAAGAGGACTACATTCATTATTTCAGCTGAAAAATGCTTAGTTTATGATTTATAGTCAACATTAATGAAATGTTCCAAACAAGCGTTTTCAGCCCGAGTGGAGCACATTTTGACCCTTTTTTTAAAAACATCATTGTACATTGAAATTTCTGCTTGCGTATGCTTTAGAAGCAAGAATTAAGAGGACTACATTCATTATTTCAGCTGAAAAATGCTTAGTTTATGATTTATAGTCAACATTAATGTAATGTCCCAAACAAGCGTTTTCAGCCCGAGTGGAGCACATTTTGACTGTTTTTTTAAAAACATCATTGTACATTGAAATTTCTGCTTGCGTATGCTTTAGAAGCAAGAATTAAGAGGACTACATTCATTATTTCAGCTGAAAAATGCTTAGTTTATGATTTATAGTCAACATTAATGAAATGTCCCCAACAGCGTTTTCAGCCCGAGTGGAGCACATTTTGACTGTTTTTTAAAAAACATCATTGTACATTGAAATTTCTGCTTGCGTATGCTTTAGAAGCAAGAATTAAGAGGACTACATTCATTATTTCAGCTGAAAAATGCTTAGTTTTTGATTTGTAGTCAACATTAATGAAATGTCCCCAACAGCGTTTTCAGCCCGAGTGGAGCGCATTTTGACTGTTTTTTTTAAAAACATCATTGTACATTGAAATTTCTGCTTGCGTATGCTTTAGAAGCAAGAATTAAGAGGACTACATTCATTATTTCAGCTGAAAAATGCTTAGTTTATGATTTATAGTCAACATTAAGGAAATGTTCCGAACAAGCGTTTTCAGCCCGAGTGGAGCACATTTTGACCCTTTTTTTAAAAACATCATTGTACATTGAAATTTCTGCTTGCGTATGCTTTAGAAGCAAGAATTAAGAGGACTACATTCATTATTTCAGCTGAAAAATGCTTAGTTTATGATTTATAGTCAACATTAATGTAATGTCCCAAACAAGCGTTTTCAGCCCGAGTGGAGCACATTTTGACTGTTTTTTTAAAAACATCATTGTACATTGAAATTTCTGCTTGCGTATGCTTTAGAAGCAAGAATTAAGAGGACTACATTCATTATTTCAGCTGAAAAATGCTTAGTTTATGATTTATAGTCAACATTAATGAAATGTTCCAAACAAGCGTTTTCAGCCCGAGTGGAGCACATTTTGACCGTTTTTTTAAAAACATCATTGTACATTGAAATTTCTGCTTGCGTATGCTTTAGAAGCAAGAATTAAGAGGACTACATTCATTATTTCAGCTGAAAAATGCTTAGTTTATGATTTATAGTCAACATTAATGTCATGTCCCAAACAAGCGTTTTCAGCCCGAGTGGAGCACATTTTGACTGTTTTTTTAAAAACATCATTGTACATTGAAATTTCTGCTTGCGTATGCTTTAGAAGCAAGAATTAAGAGGACTACATTCATTATTTCAGCTGAAAAATGCTTAGTTTATGATTTATAGTCAACATTAATGAAATGTTCCAAACAAGCGTTTTCAGCCCGAGTGGAGCACATTTTGACCCTTTTTTTAAAAACATCATTGTACATTGAAATTTCTGCTTGCGTATGCTTTAGAAGCAAGAATTAAGAGGACTACATTCATTATTTCAGCTGAAAAATGCTTAGTTTATGATTTATAGTCAACATTAATGTCATGTCCCAAACAAGCGTTTTCAGCCCGAGTGGAGCACATTTTGACTGTTTTTTTAAAAACATCATTGTACATTGAAATTTCTGCTTGCGTATGCTTTAGAAGCGAGAATTAAGAGGACTACATTCATTATTTCAGCTGAAAAATGCTTAGTTTATGATTTATAGTCAACATTAATGAAATGTTCCAAACAAGCGTTTTCAGCCCGAGTGGAGCACATTTTGACCCTTTTTTTAAAAACATCATTGTACATTGAAATTTCTGCTTGCGTATGCTTTAGAAGCAAGAATTAAGAGGACTACATTCATTATTTCAGCTGAAAAATGCTTAGTTTATGATTTATAGTCAACATTAATGTAATGTCCCAAACAAGCGTTTTCAGCCCGAGTGGAGCACATTTTGACTGTTTTTTTAAAAACATCATTGTACATTGAAATTTCTGCTTGCGTATGCTTTAGAAGCAAGAATTAAGAGGACTACATTCATTATTTCAGCTGAAAAATGCTTAGTTTTTGATTTGTAGTCAACATTAATGAAATATCCCCAACAGCGTTTTCAGCCCGAGTGGAGCACATTTTGATTGTTTTTTTTAAAAACATCATTGTACATTGAAATTTCTGCTTGCGTATGCTTTAGAAGCAAGAATTAAGAGGACTACATTCATTATTTCAGCTGAAAAATGCTTAGTTTATGATTTATAGTCAACATTAATGAAATGTTCCAAACAAGCGTTTTCAGCCCGAGTGGAGCACATTTTGACTGTTTTTTTAAAAACATCATTGTACATTGAAATTTCTGCTTGCGTATGCTTTAGAAGCAAGAATTAAGAGGACTACATTCATTATTTCAGCTGAAAAATGCTTAGTTTATGATTTATAGTCAACATTAATGAAATGTTCCAAACAAGCGTTTTCAGCCCGAGTGGAGCACATTTTGACCGTTTTTTTAAAAACATCATTGTACATTGAAATTTCTGCTTGTGTATGCTTTAGAAGCAAGAATTAAGAGGACTACATTCATTATTTCAGCTGAAAAATGCTTAGTTTATGATTTATAGTCAACATTAATGAAATGTCCCCAACAGCGTTTTCAGCCCGAGTGGAGCACATTTTGACTGTTTTTTTAAAAAACATCATTGTACATTGAAATTTCTGCTTGCGTATGCTTTAGAAGCAAGAATTAAGAGGACTACATTCATTATTTCAGCTGAAAAATGCTTAGTTTATGATTTATAGTCAACATTAATGAAATGTTCCAAACAAGCGTTTTCAGCCCGAGTGGAGCACATTTTGACCGTTTTTTTAAAAACATCATTGTACATTGAAATTTCTGTTTGCGTATGCTTTAGAAGCAAGAATTAAGAGGACTACATTCATTATTTCAGCTGAAAAATGCTTAGTTTATGATTTATAGTCAACATTAATGTAATGTCCCAAACAAGCGTTTTCAGCCCGAGTGGAGCACATTTTGACCGTTTTTTTAAAAACATCATTGTACATTGAAATTTCTGTTTGCGTATGCTTTAGAAGCAAGAATTAAGAGGACTACATTCATTATTTCAGCTGAAAAATGCTTAGTTTATGATTTATAGTCAACATTAATGTAATGTCCCAAACAAGCGTTTTCAGCCCGAGTGGAGCACATTTTGACTGTTTTTTTAAAAACATCATTGTACATTGAAATTTCTGCTTGCGTATGCTTTAGAAGCAAGAATTAAGAGGACTACATTCATTATTTCAGCTGAAAAATGCTTAGTTTATGATTTATAGTCAACATTAATGTAATGTCCCAAACAAGCGTTTTCAGCCCGAGTGGAGCACATTTTGACTGTTTTTTTAAAAACATCATTGTACATTGAAATTTCTGCTTGCGTATGCTTTAGAAGCAAGAATTAAGAGGACTACATTCATTATTTCAGCTGAAAAATGCTTAGTTTATGATTTATAGTCAACATTAATGAAATGTCCCCAACAGCGTTTTCAGCCCGAGTGGAGCACATTTTGACTGTTTTTTTAAAAACATCATTGTACATTGAAATGTCTGCTTGCGTATGCTTTAGAAGCAAGAATTAAGAGGACTACATTCATTATTTCAGCTGAAAAATGCTTAGTTTTTGATTTATAGTCAACATTAATGAAATGTCCCCAACAGCGTTTTCAGCCCGAGTGGAGCACATTTTGACTGTTTTTTTTAAAAACATCATTGTACATTGAAATTTCTGCTTGCGTATGCTTTAGAAGCAAGAATTAAGAGGACTACATTCATTATTTCAGCTGAAAAATGCTTAGTTTATGATTTATAGTCAACATTAATGTAATGTCCCAAACAAGCGTTTTCAGCCCGAGTGGAGCACATTTTGACTGTTTTTTTAAAAACATCATTGTACATTGAAATTTCTGCTTGCGTATGCTTTAGAAGCAAGAATTAAGAGGACTACATTCATTATTTCAGCTGAAAAATGCTTAGTTTATGATTTATAGTCAACATTAAGGAAATGTTCCAAACAAGCGTTTTCAGCCCGAGTGGAGCACATTTTGACCGTTTTTTTAAAAACATCATTGTACATTGAAATTTCTGTTTGCGTATGCTTTAGAAGCAAGAATTAAGAGGACTACATTCAATATTTCAGCTGAAAAATGCTTAGTTTATGATTTATAGTCAACATTAATGAAATGTTCCAAACAAGCGTTTTCAGCCCGAGTGGAGCACATTTTGACCGTTTTTTTAAAAACATCATTGTACATTGAAATTTCTGTTTGCGTATGCTTTAGAAGCAAGAATTAAGAGGACTACATTCATTATTTCAGCTGAAAAATGCTTAGTTTATGATTTATAGTCAACATTAATGTAATGTCCCAAACAAGCGTTTTCAGCCCGAGTGGAGCACATTTTGACCGTTTTTTTTAAAAACATCATTGTACATTGAAATTTCTGTTTGCGTATGCTTTAGAAGCAAGAATTAAGAGGACTACATTCATTATTTCAGCTGAAAAATGCTTAGTTTATGATTTATAGTCAACATTAATGTAATGTCCCAAACAAGCGTTTTCAGCCCGAGTGGAGCACATTTTGACTGTTTTTTTAAAAACATCATTGTACATTGAAATTTCTGCTTGCGTATGCTTTAGAAGCAAGAATTAAGAGGACTACATTCATTATTTCAGCTGAAAAATGCTTAGTTTATGATTTATAGTCAACATTAATGAAATGTTCCAAACAAGCGTTTTCAGCCCGAGTGGAGCACATTTTGACCGTTTTTTTAAAAACATCATTGTACATTGAAATTTCTGCTTGCGTATGCTTTAGAAGCAAGAATTAAGAGGACTACATTCATTATTTCAGCTGAAAAATGCTTAGTTTATGATTTATAGTCAACATTAAGGAAATGTTCCAAACAAGCGTTTTCAGCCCGAGTGGAGCACATTTTGACTGTTTTTTTAAAAACATCATTGTACATTGAAATTTCTGCTTGCGTATGCTTTAGAAGCAAGAATTAAGAGGACTACATTCATTATTTCAGCTGAAAAATGCTTAGTTTATGATTTATAGTCAACATTAATGAAATGTTCCAAACAAGCGTTTTCAGCCCGAGTGGAGCACATTTTGACCCTTTTTTTAAAAACATCATTGTACTTTGAAATTTCTGCTTGCGTATGCTTTAGAAGCAAGAATTAAGAGGACTACATTCATTATTTCAGCTGAAAAATGCTTAGTTTATGATTTATAGTCAACATCAATGTCATGTCCCAAACAAGCGTTTTCAGCCCGAGTGGAGCACATTTTGACTGTTTTTTTAAAAACATCATTGTACATTGAAATTTCTGCTTGCGTATGCTTTAGAAGCGAGAATTAAGAGGACTACATTCATTATTTCAGCTGAAAAATGCTTAGTTTATGATTTATAGTCAACATTAATGAAATGTTCCAAACAAGCGTTTTCAGCCCGAGTGGAGCACATTTTGACCCTTTTTTTAAAAACATCATTGTACATTGAAATTTCTGCTTGCGTATGCTTTAGAAGCAAGAATTAAGAGGACTACATTCATTATTTCAGCTAAAAATGCTTAGTTTATGATTTATAGTCAACATTAATGTAATGTCCCAAACAAGCGTTTTCAGCCCGAGTGGAGCACATTTTGACTGTTTTTTTAAAAACATCATTGTACATTGAAATTTCTGCTTGCGTATGCTTTAGAAGCAAGAATTAAGAGGACTACATTCATTATTTCAGCTGAAAAATGCTTAGTTTTTGATTTGTAGTCAACATTAATGAAATGTCCCCAACAGCGTTTTCAGCCCGAGTGGAGCACATTTTGACTGTTTTTTTTAAAAACATCATTGTACATTGAAATTTCTGCTTGCGTATGCTTTAGAAGCAAGAATTAAGAGGACTACATTCATTATTTCAGCTGAAACATGCTTAGTTTATGATTTATAGTCAACATTAAGGAAATGTTCCGAACAAGCGTTTTCAGCCCGAGTGGAGCACATTTTGACCGTTTTTTTAAAAACATCATTGTACATTGAAATTTCTGCTTGTGTATGCTTTAGAAGCAAGAATTAAGAGGACTACATTCATTATTTCAGCTGAAAAATGCTTAGTTTATGATTTATAGTCAACATTAATGTAATGTCCCAAACAAGCGTTTTCAGCCCGAGTGGAGCACATTTTGACTGTTTTTTTAAAAACATCATTGTACATTGAAATTTCTGCTTGCGTATGCTTTAGAAGCAAGAATTAAGAGGACTACATTCATTATTTCAGCTGAAAAATGCTTAGTTTATGATTTATAGTCAACATTAATGAAATGTTCCAAACAAGCGTTTTCAGCCCGAGTGGAGCACATTTTGACCCTTTTTTTAAAAACATCATTGTACATTGAAATTTCTGCTTGCGTATGCTTTAGAAGCAAGAATTAAGAGGACTACATTCATTATTTCAGCTGAAAAATGCTTAGTTTATGATTTATAGTCAACATTAATGTAATGTCCCAAACAAGCGTTTTCAGCCCGAGTGGAGCACATTTTGACTGTTTTTTTAAAAACATCATTGTACATTGAAATTTCTGCTTGCGTATGCTTTAGAAGCAAGAATTAAGAGGACTACATTCATTATTTCAGCTGAAAAATGCTTAGTTTATGATTTATAGTCAACATTAATGAAATGTCCCCAACAGCGTTTTCAGCCCGAGTGGAGCACATTTTGACTGTTTTTTAAAAAACATCATTGTACATTGAAATTTCTGCTTGCGTATGCTTTAGAAGCAAGAATTAAGAGGACTACATTCATTATTTCAGCTGAAAAATGCTTAGTTTTTGATTTGTAGTCAACATTAATGAAATGTCCCCAACAGCGTTTTCAGCCCGAGTGGAGCGCATTTTGACTGTTTTTTTTAAAAACATCATTGTACATTGAAATTTCTGCTTGCGTATGCTTTAGAAGCAAGAATTAAGAGGACTACATTCATTATTTCAGCTGAAAAATGCTTAGTTTATGATTTATAGTCAACATTAAGGAAATGTTCCGAACAAGCGTTTTCAGCCCGAGTGGAGCACATTTTGACCCTTTTTTTAAAAACATCATTGTACATTGAAATTTCTGCTTGCGTATGCTTTAGAAGCAAGAATTAAGAGGACTACATTCATTATTTCAGCTGAAAAATGCTTAGTTTATGATTTATAGTCAACATTAATGTAATGTCCCAAACAAGCGTTTTCAGCCCGAGTGGAGCACATTTTGACTGTTTTTTTAAAAACATCATTGTACATTGAAATTTCTGCTTGCGTATGCTTTAGAAGCAAGAATTAAGAGGACTACATTCATTATTTCAGCTGAAAAATGCTTAGTTTATGATTTATAGTCAACATTAATGAAATGTTCCAAACAAGCGTTTTCAGCCCGAGTGGAGCACATTTTGACCGTTTTTTTAAAAACATCATTGTACATTGAAATTTCTGCTTGCGTATGCTTTAGAAGCAAGAATTAAGAGGACTACATTCATTATTTCAGCTGAAAAATGCTTAGTTTATGATTTATAGTCAACATTAATGTCATGTCCCAAACAAGCGTTTTCAGCCCGAGTGGAGCACATTTTGACTGTTTTTTTAAAAACATCATTGTACATTGAAATTTCTGCTTGCGTATGCTTTAGAAGCAAGAATTAAGAGGACTACATTCATTATTTCAGCTGAAAAATGCTTAGTTTATGATTTATAGTCAACATTAATGAAATGTTCCAAACAAGCGTTTTCAGCCCGAGTGGAGCACATTTTGACCCTTTTTTTAAAACATCATTGTACATTGAAATTTCTGCTTGCGTATGCTTTAGAAGCAAGAATTAAGAGGACTACATTCATTATTTCAGCTGAAAAATGCTTAGTTTATGATTTATAGTCAACATTAATGTCATGTCCCAAACAAGCGTTTTCAGCCCGAGTGGAGCACATTTTGACTGTTTTTTTAAAAACATCATTGTACATTGAAATTTCTGCTTGCGTATGCTTTAGAAACGAGAATTAAGAGGACTACATTCATTATTTCAGCTGAAAAATGCTTAGTTTATGATTTATAGTCAACATTAATGAAATGTTCCAAACAAGCGTTTTCAGCCCGAGTGGAGCACATTTTGACCCTTTTTTTAAAAACATCATTGTACATTGAAATTTCTGCTTGCGTATGCTTTAGAAGCAAGAATTAAGAGGACTACATTCATTATTTCAGCTGAAAAATGCTTAGTTTATGATTTATAGTCAACATTAATGTAATGTCCCAAACAAGCGTTTTCAGCCCGAGTGGAGCACATTTTGACTGTTTTTTTAAAAACATCATTGTACATTGAAATTTCTGCTTGCGTATGCTTTAGAAGCAAGAATTAAGAGGACTACATTCATTATTTCAGCTGAAAAATGCTTAGTTTTTGATTTGTAGTCAACATTAATGAAATATCCCCAACAGCGTTTTCAGCCCGAGTGGAGCACATTTTGATTGTTTTTTTTAAAAACATCATTGTACATTGAAATTTCTGCTTGCGTATGCTTTAGAAGCAAGAATTAAGAGGACTACATTCATTATTTCAGCTGAAACATGCTTAGTTTATGATTTATAGTCAACATTAAGGAAATGTTCCGAACAAGCGTTTTCAGCCCGAGTGGAGCACATTTTGACCGTTTTTTTAAAAACATCATTGTACATTGAAATTTCTGCTTGTGTATGCTTTAGAAGCAAGAATTAAGAGGACTACATTCATTATTTCAGCTGAAAAATGCTTAGTTTATGATTTATAGTCAACATTAATGAAATGTCCCCAACAGCGTTTTCAGCCCGAGTGGAGCACATTTTGACTGTTTTTTTAAAAAACATCATTGTACATTGAAATTTCTGCTTGCGTATGCTTTAGAAGCAAGAATTAAGAGGACTACATTCATTATTTCAGCTGAAAAATGCTTAGTTTATGATTTATAGTCAACATTAATGTAATGTCCCAAACAAGCGTTTTCAGCCCGAGTGGAGCACATTTTGACCGTTTTTTTAAAAACATCATTGTACATTGAAATTTCTGTTTGCGTATGCTTTAGAAGCAAGAATTAAGAGGACTACATTCAATATTTCAGCTGAAAAATGCTTAGTTTATGATTTATAGTCAACATTAATGAAATGTTCCAAACAAGCGTTTTCAGCCCGAGTGGAGCACATTTTGACCGTTTTTTTAAAAACATCATTGTACATTGAAATTTCTGTTTGCGTATGCTTTAGAAGCAAGAATTAAGAGGACTACATTCATTATTTCAGCTGAAAAATGCTTAGTTTATGATTTATAGTCAACATTAATGTAATGTCCCAAACAAGCGTTTTCAGCCCGAGTGGAGCACATTTTGACCGTTTTTTTAAAAACATCATTGTACATTGAAATTTCTGTTTGCGTATGCTTTAGAAGCAAGAATTAAGAGGACTACATTCATTATTTCAGCTGAAAAATGCTTAGTTTATGATTTATAGTCAACATTAATGTAATGTCCCAAACAAGCGTTTTCAGCCCGAGTGGAGCACATTTTGACTGTTTTTTTAAAAACATCATTGTACATTGAAATTTCTGCTTGCGTATGCTTTAGAAGCAAGAATTAAGAGGACTACATTCATTATTTCAGCTGAAAAATGCTTAGTTTATGATTTATAGTCAACATTAATGTAATGTCCCAAACAAGCGTTTTCAGCCCGAGTGGAGCACATTTTGACTGTTTTTTTAAAAACATCATTGTACATTGAAATTTCTGCTTGCGTATGCTTTAGAAGCAAGAATTAAGAGGACTACATTCATTATTTCAGCTGAAAAATGCTTAGTTTATGATTTATAGTCAACATTAATGAAATGTCCCCAACAGCGTTTTCAGCCCGAGTGGAGCACATTTTGACTGTTTTTTTAAAAACATCATTGTACATTGAAATGTCTGCTTGCGTATGCTTTAGAAGCAAGAATTAAGAGGACTACATTCATTATTTCAGCTGAAAAATGCTTAGTTTTTGATTTATAGTCAACATTAATGAAATGTCCCCAACAGCGTTTTCAGCCCGAGTGGAGCACATTTTGACTGTTTTTTTTAAAAACATCATTGTACATTGAAATTTCTGCTTGCGTATGCTTTAGAAGCAAGAATTAAGAGGACTACATTCATTATTTCAGCTGAAAAATGCTTAGTTTATGATTTATAGTCAACATTAATGTAATGTCCCAAACAAGCGTTTTCAGCCCGAGTGGAGCACATTTTGACTGTTTTTTTAAAAACATCATTGTACATTGAAATTTCTGCTTGCGTATGCTTTAGAAGCAAGAATTAAGAGGACTACATTCATTATTTCAGCTGAAAAATGCTTAGTTTATGATTTATAGTCAACATTAAGGAAATGTTCCAAACAAGCGTTTTCAGCCCGAGTGGAGCACATTTTGACCGTTTTTTTAAAAACATCATTGTACATTGAAATTTCTGTTTGCGTATGCTTTAGAAGCAAGAATTAAGAGGACTACATTCATTATTTCAGCTGAAAAATGCTTAGTTTATGATTTATAGTCAACATTAATGAAATGTTCCAAACAAGCGTTTTCAGCCCGAGTGGAGCACATTTTGACCGTTTTTTTAAAAACATCATTGTACATTGAAATTTCTGTTTGCGTATGCTTTAGAAGCAAGAATTAAGAGGACTACATTCATTATTTCAGCTGAAAAATGCTTAGTTTATGATTTATAGTCAACATTAATGTAATGTCCCAAACAAGCGTTTTCAGCCCGAGTGGAGCACATTTTGACCGTTTTTTTAAAAACATCATTGTACATTGAAATTTCTGTTTGCGTATGCTTTAGAAGCAAGAATTAAGAGGACTACATTCATTATTTCAGCTGAAAAATGCTTAGTTTATGATTTATAGTCAACATTAATGTAATGTCCCAAACAAGCGTTTTCAGCCCGAGTGGAGCACATTTTGACTGTTTTTTTAAAAACATCATTGTACATTGAAATTTCTGCTTGCGTATGCTTTAGAAGCAAGAATTAAGAGGACTACATTCATTATTTCAGCTGAAAAATGCTTAGTTTATGATTTATAGTCAACATTAATGAAATGTTCCAAACAAGCGTTTTCAGCCCGAGTGGAGCACATTTTGACCGTTTTTTTAAAAACATCATTGTACATTGAAATTTCTGCTTGCGTATGCTTTAGAAGCAAGAATTAAGAGGACTACATTCATTATTTCAGCTGAAAAATGCTTAGTTTATGATTTATAGTCAACATTAAGGAAATGTTCCAAACAAGCGTTTTCAGCCCGAGTGGAGCACATTTTGACTGTTTTTTTAAAAACATCATTGTACATTGAAATTTCTGCTTGCGTATGCTTTAGAAGCAAGAATTAAGAGGACTACATTCATTATTTCAGCTGAAAAATGCTTAGTTTATGATTTATAGTCAACATTAATGAAATGTTCCAAACAAGCGTTTTCAGCCCGAGTGGAGCACATTTTGACCCTTTTTTTAAAAACATCATTGTACATTGAAATTTCTGCTTGCGTATGCTTTAGAAGCAAGAATTAAGAGGACTACATTCATTATTTCAGCTGAAAAATGCTTAGTTTATGATTTATAGTCAACATCAATGTCATGTCCCAAACAAGCGTTTTCAGCCCGAGTGGAGCACATTTTGACTGTTTTTTTAAAAACATCATTGTACATTGAAATTTCTGCTTGCGTATGCTTTAGAAGCGAGAATTAAGAGGACTACATTCATTATTTCAGCTGAAAAATGCTTAGTTTATGATTTATAGTCAACATTAATGAAATGTTCCAAACAAGCATTTTCAGCCCGAGTGGAGCACATTTTGACCCTTTTTTTAAAAACATCATTGTACATTGAAATTTCTGCTTGCGTATGCTTTAGAAGCAAGAATTAAGAGGACTACATTCATTATTTCAGCTAAAAATGCTTAGTTTATGATTTATAGTCAACATTAATGTAAAGTCCCAAACAAGCGTTTTCAGCCCGAGTGGAGCACATTTTGACTGTTTTTTTAAAAACATCATTGTACATTGAAATTTCTGCTTGCGTATGCTTTAGAAGCAAGAATTAAGAGGACTACATTCATTATTTCAGCTGAAAAATGCTTAGTTTTTGATTTGTAGTCAACATTAATGAAATGTCCCCAACAGCGTTTTCAGCCCGAGTGGAGCACATTTTGACTGTTTTTTTTAAAAACATCATTGTACATTGAAATTTCTGCTTGCGTATGCTTTAGAAGCAAGAATTAAGAGGACTACATTCATTATTTCAGCTGAAACATGCTTAGTTTATGATTTATAGTCAACATTAAGGAAATGTTCCGAACAAGCGTTTTCAGCCCGAGTGGAGCACATTTTGACCGTTTTTTTAAAAACATCATTGTACATTGAAATTTCTGCTTGTGTATGCTTTAGAAGCAAGAATTAAGAGGACTACATTCATTATTTCAGCTGAAAAATGCTTAGTTTATGATTTATAGTCAACATTAATGTAATGTCCCAAACAAGCGTTTTCAGCCCGAGTGGAGCACATTTTGACTGTTTTTTTAAAAACATCATTGTACATTGAAATTTCTGCTTGCGTATGCTTTAGAAGCAAGAATTAAGAGGACTACATTCATTATTTCAGCTGAAAAATGCTTAGTTTATGATTTATAGTCAACATTAAGGAAATGTTCCAAACAAGCGTTTTCAGCCCGAGTGGAGCACATTTTGACCGTTTTTTTAAAAACATCATTGTACATTGAAATTTCTGTTTGCGTATGCTTTAGAAGCAAGAATTAAGAGGACTACATTCATTATTTCAGCTGAAAAATGCTTAGTTTATGATTTATAGTCAACATTAATGAAATGTTCCAAACAAGCGTTTTCAGCCCGAGTGGAGCACATTTTGACCGTTTTTTTAAAAACATCATTGTACATTGAAATTTCTGTTTGCGTATGCTTTAGAAGCAAGAATTAAGAGGACTACATTCATTATTTCAGCTGAAAAATGCTTAGTTTATGATTTATAGTCAACATTAATGTAATGTCCCAAACAAGCGTTTTCAGCCCGAGTGGAGCACATTTTGACCGTTTTTTTAAAAACATCATTGTACATTGAAATTTCTGTTTGCGTATGCTTTAGAAGCAAGAATTAAGAGGACTACATTCATTATTTCAGCTGAAAAATGCTTAGTTTATGATTTATAGTCAACATTAATGTAATGTCCCAAACAAGCGTTTTCAGCCCGAGTGGAGCACATTTTGACTGTTTTTTTAAAAACATCATTGTACATTGAAATTTCTGCTTGCGTATGCTTTAGAAGCAAGAATTAAGAGGACTACATTCATTATTTCAGCTGAAAAATGCTTAGTTTATGATTTATAGTCAACATTAATGAAATGTTCCAAACAAGCGTTTTCAGCCCGAGTGGAGCACATTTTGACCGTTTTTTTAAAAACATCATTGTACATTGAAATTTCTGCTTGCGTATGCTTTAGAAGCAAGAATTAAGAGGACTACATTCATTATTTCAGCTGAAAAATGCTTAGTTTATGATTTATAGTCAACATTAATGTCATGTCCCAAACAAGCGTTTTCAGCCCGAGTGGAGCACATTTTGACTGTTTTTTTAAAAACATCATTGTACATTGAAATTTCTGCTTGCGTATGCTTTAGAAGCAAGAATTAAGAGGACTACATTCATTATTTCAGCTGAAAAATGCTTAGTTTATGATTTATAGTCAACATTAATGAAATGTTCCAAACAAGCGTTTTCAGCCCGAGTGGAGCACATTTTGACCCTTTTTTTAAAAACATCATTGTACATTGAAATTTCTGCTTGCGTATGCTTTAGAAGCAAGAATTAAGAGGACTACATTCATTATTTCAGCTGAAAAATGCTTAGTTTATGATTTATAGTCAACATTAATGTCATGTCCCAAACAAGCGTTTTCAGCCCGAGTGGAGCACATTTTGACTGTTTTTTTAAAAACATCATTGTACATTGAAATTTCTGCTTGCGTATGCTTTAGAAGCGAGAATTAAGAGGACTACATTCATTATTTCAGCTGAAAAATGCTTAGTTTATGATTTATAGTCAACATTAATGTAATGTCCCAAACAAGCGTTTTCAGCCCGAGTGGAGCACATTTTGACTGTTTTTTTAAAAACATCATTGTACATTGAAATTTCTGCTTGCGTATGCTTTAGAAGCAAGAATTAAGAGGACTACATTCATTATTTCAGCTGAAAAATGCTTAGTTTTTGATTTGTAGTCAACATTAATGAAATGTCCCCAACAGCGTTTTCAGCCCGAGTGGAGCACATTTTGATTGTTTTTTTTAAAAACATCATTGTACATTGAAATTTCTGCTTGCGTATGCTTTAGAAGCAAGAATTAAGAGGACTACATTCATTATTTCAGCTGAAACATGCTTAGTTTATGATTTATAGTCAACATTAAGGAAATGTTCCGAACAAGCGTTTTCAGCCCGAGTGGAGCACATTTTGACCGTTTTTTTAAAAACATCATTGTACATTGAAATTTCTGCTTGTGTATGCTTTAGAAGCAAGAATTAAGAGGACTACATTCATTATTTCAGCTGAAAAATGCTTAGTTTATGATTTATAGTCAACATTAATGAAATGTCCCCAACAGCGTTTTCAGCCCGAGTGGAGCACATTTTGACTGTTTTTTTAAAAAACATCATTGTACATTGAAATTTCTGCTTGCGTATGCTTTAGAAGCAAGAATTAAGAGGACTACATTCATTATTTCAGCTGAAAAATGCTTAGTTTATGATTTATAGTCAACATTAATGAAATGTTCCAAACAAGCGTTTTAAGCCCGAGTGGAGCACATTTTGACCGTTTTTTTAAAAACATCATTGTACATTGAAATTTCTGCTTGCGTATGCTTTAGAAGCAAGAATTAAGAGGACTACATTCATTATTTCAGCTGAAAAATGCTTAGTTTTTGATTTATAGTCAACATTAATGAAATGTCCCCAACAGCGTTTTCAGCCCGAGTGGAGCACATTTTGACTTTTTTTTAAAAACATCATTGTACATTGAAATTTCTGCTTGCGTATGCTTTAGAAGCAAGAATTAAGAGGACTACATTCATTATTTCAGCTGAAAAATGCTTAGTTTATGATTTATAGTCAACATTAATGTAATGTCCCAAACAAGCGTTTTCAGCCCGAGTGGAGCACATTTTGACTGTTTTTTTAAAAACATCATTGTACATTGAAATTTCTGCTTGCGTATGCTTTAGAAGCAAGAATTAAGAGGACTACATTCATTATTTCAGCTGAAAAATGCTTAGTTTATGATTTATAGTCAACATTAATGAAATGTCCCCAACAGCGTTTTCAGCCCGAGTGGAGCACATTTTGACTGTTTTTTTAAAAACATCATTGTACATTGAAATTTCTGCTTGCGTATGCTTTAGAAGCAAGAATTAAGAGGACTACATTCATTATTTCAGCTGAAAAATGCTTAGTTTATGATTTATAGTCAACATTAATGTAATGTCCCAAAAAAGCGTTTTCAGCCCGAGTGGAGCACATTTTGACTGTTTTTTTAAAAACATCATTGTACATTGAAATTTCTGCTTGCGTATGCTTTAGAAGCAAGAATTAAGAGGACTACATTCATTATTTCAGCTGAAAAATGCTTAGTTTTTGATTTGTAGTCAACATTAATGAAATGTCCCCAACAGCGTTTTCAGCCCGAGTGGAGCGCATTTTGACTGTTTTTTTTAAAAACATCATTGTACATTGAAATTTCTGCTTGCGTATGCTTTAGAAGCAAGAATTAAGAGGACTACATTCATTATTTCAGCTGAAAAATGCTTAGTTTATGATTTATAGTCAACATTAAGGAAATGTTCCGAACAAGCGTTTTCAGCCCGAGTGGAGCACATTTTGACCGTTTTTTTAAAAACATCATTGTACATTGAAATTTCTGCTTGCGTATGCTTTAGAAGCAAGAATTAAGAGGACTACATTCATTATTTCAGCTGAAAAATGCTTAGTTTATGATTTATAGTCAACATTAATGAAATGTCCCCAACAGCGTTTTCAGCCCGAGTGGAGCACATTTTGACAGTTTTTTTTAAAAACATCATTGTACATTGAAATTTCTGCTTGCGTATGCTTTAGAAGCAAGAATTAAGAGGACTACATTCATTATTTCAGCTGAAAAATGCTTAGTATATGATTTATAGTCAACATTAATGAAATGTTCCAAACAAGCGTTTTCAGCCCGAGTGGAGCACATTTTGACCGTTTTTTTAAAAACATCATTGTACATTGAAATTTCTGTTTGTGTATGCTTTAGAAGCAAGAATTAAGAGGACTACATTCATTATTTCAGCTGAAAAATGCTTAGTTTATGATTTATAGTCAACATTAATGTAATGTCCCAAACAAGCGTTTTCAGCCCGAGTGGAGCACATTTTGACCGTTTTTTTAAAAACATCATTGTACATTGAAATTTCTGTTTGCGTATGCTTTAGAAGCAAGAATTAAGAGGACTACATTCATTATTTCAGCTGAAAAATTCTTAGTTTATGATTTATAGTCAACATTAATGAAATGTCCCCAACAGCGTTTTCAGCCCGAGTGGAGCACATTTTGACTGTTTTTTTTAAAAACATCATTGTACATTGAAATTTCTGCTTGCGTATGCTTTAGAAGCAAGAATTAAGAGGACTACATTCATTATTTCAGCTGAAAAATGCTTAGTTTATGATTTATAGTCAACATTAATGAAATGTTCCAAACAAGCGTTTTCAGCCCGAGTGGAGCACATTTTGACCGTTTTTTTAAAAACATCATTGTACATTGAAATTTCTGTTTGCGTATGCTTTAGAAGCAAGAATTAAGAGGACTACATTCATTATTTCAGCTGAAAAATGCTTAGTTTATGATTTATAGTCAACATTAATGAAATGTTCCAAACAAGCGTTTTCAGCCCGAGTGGAGCACATTTTGACCCTTTTTTTAAAAACATCATTGTACATTGAAATTTCTGCTTGCGTATGCTTTAGAAGCAAGAATTAAGAGGACTACATTCATTATTTCAGCTGAAAAATGCTTAGTTTATGATTTATAGTCAACATTAATGTAATGTCCCAAACAAGCGTTTTCAGCCCGAGTGGAGCACATTTTGACTGTTTTTTTAAAAACATCATTGTACATTGAAATTTCTGCTTGCGTATGCTTTAGAAGCAAGAATTAAGAGGACTACATTCATTATTTCAGCTGAAAAATGCTTAGTTTATGATTTATAGTCAACATTAATGAAATGTCCCCAACAGCGTTTTCAGCCCGAGTGGAGCACATTTTGACTGTTTTTTAAAAAACATCATTGTACATTGAAATTTCTGCTTGCGTATGCTTTAGAAGCAAGAATTAAGAGGACTACATTCATTATTTCAGCTGAAAAATGCTTAGTTTTTGATTTGTAGTCAACATTAATGAAATGTCCCCAACAGCGTTTTCAGCCCGAGTGGAGCGCATTTTGACTGTTTTTTTTAAAAACATCATTGTACATTGAAATTTCTGCTTGCGTATGCTTTAGAAGCAAGAATTAAGAGGACTACATTCATTATTTCAGCTGAAAAATGCTTAGTTTATGATTTATAGTCAACATTAAGGAAATGTTCCGAACAAGCGTTTTCAGCCCGAGTGGAGCACATTTTGACCCTTTTTTTAAAAACATCATTGTACATTGAAATTTCTGCTTGCGTATGCTTTAGAAGCAAGAATTAAGAGGACTACATTCATTATTTCAGCTGAAAAATGCTTAGTTTATGATTTATAGTCAACATTAATGTAATGTCCCAAACAAGCGTTTTCAGCCCGAGTGGAGCACATTTTGACTGTTTTTTTAAAAACATCATTGTACATTGAAATTTCTGCTTGCGTATGCTTTAGAAGCAAGAATTAAGAGGACTACATTCATTATTTCAGCTGAAAAATGCTTAGTTTATGATTTATAGTCAACATTAATGAAATGTTCCAAACAAGCGTTTTCAGCCCGAGTGGAGCACATTTTGACCGTTTTTTTAAAAACATCATTGTACATTGAAATTTCTGCTTGCGTATGCTTTAGAAGCAAGAATTAAGAGGACTACATTCATTATTTCAGCTGAAAAATGCTTAGTTTATGATTTATAGTCAACATTAATGTCATGTCCCAAACAAGCGTTTTCAGCCCGAGTGGAGCACATTTTGACTGTTTTTTTAAAAACATCATTGTACATTGAAATTTCTGCTTGCGTATGCTTTAGAAGCAAGAATTAAGAGGACTACATTCATTATTTCAGCTGAAAAATGCTTAGTTTATGATTTATAGTCAACATTAATGAAATGTTCCAAACAAGCGTTTTCAGCCCGAGTGGAGCACATTTTGACCCTTTTTTTAAAAACATCATTGTACATTGAAATTTCTGCTTGCGTATGCTTTAGAAGCAAGAATTAAGAGGACTACATTCATTATTTCAGCTGAAAAATGCTTAGTTTATGATTTATAGTCAACATTAATGTCATGTCCCAAACAAGCGTTTTCAGCCCGAGTGGAGCACATTTTGACTGTTTTTTTAAAAACATCATTGTACATTGAAATTTCTGCTTGCGTATGCTTTAGAAGCGAGAATTAAGAGGACTACATTCATTATTTCAGCTGAAAAATGCTTAGTTTATGATTTATAGTCAACATTAATGAAATGTTCCAAACAAGCGTTTTCAGCCCGAGTGGAGCACATTTTGACCCTTTTTTTAAAAACATCATTGTACATTGAAATTTCTGCTTGCGTATGCTTTAGAAGCAAGAATTAAGAGGACTACATTCATTATTTCAGCTGAAAAATGCTTAGTTTATGATTTATAGTCAACATTAATGTAATGTCCCAAACAAGCGTTTTCAGCCCGAGTGGAGCACATTTTGACTGTTTTTTTAAAAACATCATTGTACATTGAAATTTCTGCTTGCGTATGCTTTAGAAGCAAGAATTAAGAGGACTACATTCATTATTTCAGCTGAAAAATGCTTAGTTTTTGATTTGTAGTCAACATTAATGAAATATCCCCAACAGCGTTTTCAGCCCGAGTGGAGCACATTTTGATTGTTTTTTTTAAAAACATCATTGTACATTGAAATTTCTGCTTGCGTATGCTTTAGAAGCAAGAATTAAGAGGACTACATTCATTATTTCAGCTGAAACATGCTTAGTTTATGATTTATAGTCAACATTAAGGAAATGTTCCGAACAAGCGTTTTCAGCCCGAGTGGAGCACATTTTGACCGTTTTTTTAAAAACATCATTGTACATTGAAATTTCTGCTTGTGTATGCTTTAGAAGCAAGAATTAAGAGGACTACATTCATTATTTCAGCTGAAAAATGCTTAGTTTATGATTTATAGTCAACATTAATGAAATGTCCCCAACAGCGTTTTCAGCCCGAGTGGAGCACATTTTGACTGTTTTTTTAAAAAACATCATTGTACATTGAAATTTCTGCTTGCGTATGCTTTAGAAGCAAGAATTAAGAGGACTACATTCATTATTTCAGCTGAAAAATGCTTAGTTTATGATTTATAGTCAACATTAATGAAATGTTCCAAACAAGCGTTTTCAGCCCGAGTGGAGCACATTTTGACCGTTTTTTTAAAAACATCATTGTACATTGAAATTTCTGTTTGCGTATGCTTTAGAAGCAAGAATTAAGAGGACTACATTCATTATTTCAGCTGAAAAATGCTTAGTTTATGATTTATAGTCAACATTAATGTAATGTCCCAAACAAGCGTTTTCAGCCCGAGTGGAGCACATTTTGACCGTTTTTTTAAAAACATCATTGTACATTGAAATTTCTGTTTGCGTATGCTTTAGAAGCAAGAATTAAGAGGACTACATTCATTATTTCAGCTGAAAAATGCTTAGTTTATGATTTATAGTCAACATTAATGTAATGTCCCAAACAAGCGTTTTCAGCCCGAGTGGAGCACATTTTGACTGTTTTTTTAAAAACATCATTGTACATTGAAATTTCTGCTTGCGTATGCTTTAGAAGCAAGAATTAAGAGGACTACATTCATTATTTCAGCTGAAAAATGCTTAGTTTATGATTTATAGTCAACATTAATGTAATGTCCCAAACAAGCGTTTTCAGCCCGAGTGGAGCACATTTTGACTGTTTTTTTAAAAACATCATTGTACATTGAAATTTCTGCTTGCGTATGCTTTAGAAGCAAGAATTAAGAGGACTACATTCATTATTTCAGCTGAAAAATGCTTAGTTTATGATTTATAGTCAACATTAATGAAATGTCCCCAACAGCGTTTTCAGCCCGAGTGGAGCACATTTTGACTGTTTTTTTAAAAACATCATTGTACATTGAAATGTCTGCTTGCGTATGCTTTAGAAGCAAGAATTAAGAGGACTACATTCATTATTTCAGCTGAAAAATGCTTAGTTTTTGATTTATAGTCAACATTAATGAAATGTCCCCAACAGCGTTTTCAGCCCGAGTGGAGCACATTTTGACTGTTTTTTTTAAAAACATCATTGTACATTGAAATTTCTGCTTGCGTATGCTTTAGAAGCAAGAATTAAGAGGACTACATTCATTATTTCAGCTGAAAAATGCTTAGTTTATGATTTATAGTCAACATTAATGTAATGTCCCAAACAAGCGTTTTCAGCCCGAGTGGAGCACATTTTGACTGTTTTTTTAAAAACATCATTGTACATTGAAATTTCTGCTTGCGTATGCTTTAGAAGCAAGAATTAAGAGGACTACATTCATTATTTCAGCTGAAAAATGCTTAGTTTATGATTTATAGTCAACATTAAGGAAATGTTCCAAACAAGCGTTTTCAGCCCGAGTGGAGCACATTTTGACCGTTTTTTTAAAAACATCATTGTACATTGAAATTTCTGTTTGCGTATGCTTTAGAAGCAAGAATTAAGAGGACTACATTCAATATTTCAGCTGAAAAATGCTTAGTTTATGATTTATAGTCAACATTAATGAAATGTTCCAAACAAGCGTTTTCAGCCCGAGTGGAGCACATTTTGACCGTTTTTTTAAAAACATCATTGTACATTGAAATTTCTGTTTGCGTATGCTTTAGAAGCAAGAATTAAGAGGACTACATTCATTATTTCAGCTGAAAAATGCTTAGTTTATGATTTATAGTCAACATTAATGTAATGTCCCAAACAAGCGTTTTCAGCCCGAGTGGAGCACATTTTGACCGTTTTTTTTAAAAACATCATTGTACATTGAAATTTCTGTTTGCGTATGCTTTAGAAGCAAGAATTAAGAGGACTACATTCATTATTTCAGCTGAAAAATGCTTAGTTTATGATTTATAGTCAACATTAATGTAATGTCCCAAACAAGCGTTTTCAGCCCGAGTGGAGCACATTTTGACTGTTTTTTTAAAAACATCATTGTACATTGAAATTTCTGCTTGCGTATGCTTTAGAAGCAAGAATTAAGAGGACTACATTCATTATTTCAGCTGAAAAATGCTTAGTTTATGATTTATAGTCAACATTAATGAAATGTTCCAAACAAGCGTTTTCAGCCCGAGTGGAGCACATTTTGACCGTTTTTTTAAAAACATCATTGTACATTGAAATTTCTGCTTGCGTATGCTTTAGAAGCAAGAATTAAGAGGACTACATTCATTATTTCAGCTGAAAAATGCTTAGTTTATGATTTATAGTCAACATTAAGGAAATGTTCCAAACAAGCGTTTTCAGCCCGAGTGGAGCACATTTTGACTGTTTTTTTAAAAACATCATTGTACATTGAAATTTCTGCTTGCGTATGCTTTAGAAGCAAGAATTAAGAGGACTACATTCATTATTTCAGCTGAAAAATGCTTAGTTTATGATTTATAGTCAACATTAATGAAATGTTCCAAACAAGCGTTTTCAGCCCGAGTGGAGCACATTTTGACCCTTTTTTTAAAAACATCATTGTACTTTGAAATTTCTGCTTGCGTATGCTTTAGAAGCAAGAATTAAGAGGACTACATTCATTATTTCAGCTGAAAAATGCTTAGTTTATGATTTATAGTCAACATCAATGTCATGTCCCAAACAAGCGTTTTCAGCCCGAGTGGAGCACATTTTGACTGTTTTTTTAAAAACATCATTGTACATTGAAATTTCTGCTTGCGTATGCTTTAGAAGCGAGAATTAAGAGGACTACATTCATTATTTCAGCTGAAAAATGCTTAGTTTATGATTTATAGTCAACATTAATGAAATGTTCCAAACAAGCGTTTTCAGCCCGAGTGGAGCACATTTTGACCCTTTTTTTAAAAACATCATTGTACATTGAAATTTCTGCTTGCGTATGCTTTAGAAGCAAGAATTAAGAGGACTACATTCATTATTTCAGCTAAAAATGCTTAGTTTATGATTTATAGTCAACATTAATGTAATGTCCCAAACAAGCGTTTTCAGCCCGAGTGGAGCACATTTTGACTGTTTTTTTAAAAACATCATTGTACATTGAAATTTCTGCTTGCGTATGCTTTAGAAGCAAGAATTAAGAGGACTACATTCATTATTTCAGCTGAAAAATGCTTAGTTTTTGATTTGTAGTCAACATTAATGAAATGTCCCCAACAGCGTTTTCAGCCCGAGTGGAGCACATTTTGACTGTTTTTTTTAAAAACATCATTGTACATTGAAATTTCTGCTTGCGTATGCTTTAGAAGCAAGAATTAAGAGGACTACATTCATTATTTCAGCTGAAACATGCTTAGTTTATGATTTATAGTCAACATTAAGGAAATGTTCCGAACAAGCGTTTTCAGCCCGAGTGGAGCACATTTTGACCGTTTTTTTAAAAACATCATTGTACATTGAAATTTCTGCTTGTGTATGCTTTAGAAGCAAGAATTAAGAGGACTACATTCATTATTTCAGCTGAAAAATGCTTAGTTTATGATTTATAGTCAACATTAATGTAATGTCCCAAACAAGCGTTTTCAGCCCGAGTGGAGCACATTTTGACTGTTTTTTTAAAAACATCATTGTACATTGAAATTTCTGCTTGCGTATGCTTTAGAAGCAAGAATTAAGAGGACTACATTCATTATTTCAGCTGAAAAATGCTTAGTTTATGATTTATAGTCAACATTAATGAAATGTTCCAAACAAGCGTTTTCAGCCCGAGTGGAGCACATTTTGACCCTTTTTTTAAAAACATCATTGTACATTGAAATTTCTGCTTGCGTATGCTTTAGAAGCAAGAATTAAGAGGACTACATTCATTATTTCAGCTGAAAAATGCTTAGTTTATGATTTATAGTCAACATTAATGTAATGTCCCAAACAAGCGTTTTCAGCCCGAGTGGAGCACATTTTGACTGTTTTTTTAAAAACATCATTGTACATTGAAATTTCTGCTTGCGTATGCTTTAGAAGCAAGAATTAAGAGGACTACATTCATTATTTCAGCTGAAAAATGCTTAGTTTATGATTTATAGTCAACATTAATGAAATGTCCCCAACAGCGTTTTCAGCCCGAGTGGAGCACATTTTGACTGTTTTTTAAAAAACATCATTGTACATTGAAATTTCTGCTTGCGTATGCTTTAGAAGCAAGAATTAAGAGGACTACATTCATTATTTCAGCTGAAAAATGCTTAGTTTTTGATTTGTAGTCAACATTAATGAAATGTCCCCAACAGCGTTTTCAGCCCGAGTGGAGCGCATTTTGACTGTTTTTTTTAAAAACATCATTGTACATTGAAATTTCTGCTTGCGTATGCTTTAGAAGCAAGAATTAAGAGGACTACATTCATTATTTCAGCTGAAAAATGCTTAGTTTATGATTTATAGTCAACATTAAGGAAATGTTCCGAACAAGCGTTTTCAGCCCGAGTGGAGCACATTTTGACCCTTTTTTTAAAAACATCATTGTACATTGAAATTTCTGCTTGCGTATGCTTTAGAAGCAAGAATTAAGAGGACTACATTCATTATTTCAGCTGAAAAATGCTTAGTTTATGATTTATAGTCAACATTAATGTAATGTCCCAAACAAGCGTTTTCAGCCCGAGTGGAGCACATTTTGACTGTTTTTTTAAAAACATCATTGTACATTGAAATTTCTGCTTGCGTATGCTTTAGAAGCAAGAATTAAGAGGACTACATTCATTATTTCAGCTGAAAAATGCTTAGTTTATGATTTATAGTCAACATTAATGAAATGTTCCAAACAAGCGTTTTCAGCCCGAGTGGAGCACATTTTGACCGTTTTTTTAAAAACATCATTGTACATTGAAATTTCTGCTTGCGTATGCTTTAGAAGCAAGAATTAAGAGGACTACATTCATTATTTCAGCTGAAAAATGCTTAGTTTATGATTTATAGTCAACATTAATGTCATGTCCCAAACAAGCGTTTTCAGCCCGAGTGGAGCACATTTTGACTGTTTTTTTAAAAACATCATTGTACATTGAAATTTCTGCTTGCGTATGCTTTAGAAGCAAGAATTAAGAGGACTACATTCATTATTTCAGCTGAAAAATGCTTAGTTTATGATTTATAGTCAACATTAATGAAATGTTCCAAACAAGCGTTTTCAGCCCGAGTGGAGCACATTTTGACCCTTTTTTTAAAAACATCATTGTACATTGAAATTTCTGCTTGCGTATGCTTTAGAAGCAAGAATTAAGAGGACTACATTCATTATTTCAGCTGAAAAATGCTTAGTTTATGATTTATAGTCAACATTAATGTCATGTCCCAAACAAGCGTTTTCAGCCCGAGTGGAGCACATTTTGACTGTTTTTTTAAAAACATCATTGTACATTGAAATTTCTGCTTGCGTATGCTTTAGAAACGAGAATTAAGAGGACTACATTCATTATTTCAGCTGAAAAATGCTTAGTTTATGATTTATAGTCAACATTAATGAAATGTTCCAAACAAGCGTTTTCAGCCCGAGTGGAGCACATTTTGACCCTTTTTTTAAAAACATCATTGTACATTGAAATTTCTGCTTGCGTATGCTTTAGAAGCAAGAATTAAGAGGACTACATTCATTATTTCAGCTGAAAAATGCTTAGTTTATGATTTATAGTCAACATTAATGTAATGTCCCAAACAAGCGTTTTCAGCCCGAGTGGAGCACATTTTGACTGTTTTTTTAAAAACATCATTGTACATTGAAATTTCTGCTTGCGTATGCTTTAGAAGCAAGAATTAAGAGGACTACATTCATTATTTCAGCTGAAAAATGCTTAGTTTTTGATTTGTAGTCAACATTAATGAAATATCCCCAACAGCGTTTTCAGCCCGAGTGGAGCACATTTTGATTGTTTTTTTTAAAAACATCATTGTACATTGAAATTTCTGTTTGCGTATGCTTTAGAAGCAAGAATTAAGAGGACTACATTCATTATTTCAGCTGAAAAATGCTTAGTTTATGATTTATAGTCAACATTAATGAAATGTTCCAAACAAGCGTTTTCAGCCCGAGTGGAGCACATTTTGACCGTTTTTTTAAAAACATCATTGTACATTGAAATTTCTGTTTGCGTATGCTTTAGAAGCAAGAATTAAGAGGACTACATTCATTATTTCAGCTGAAAAATGCTTAGTTTATGATTTATAGTCAACATTAATGTAATGTCCCAAACAAGCGTTTTCAGCCCGAGTGGAGCACATTTTGACCGTTTTTTTAAAAACATCATTGTACATTGAAATTTCTGTTTGCGTATGCTTTAGAAGCAAGAATTAAGAGGACTACATTCATTATTTCAGCTGAAAAATGCTTAGTTTATGATTTATAGTCAACATTAATGTAATGTCCCAAACAAGCGTTTTCAGCCCGAGTGGAGCACATTTTGACTGTTTTTTTAAAAACATCATTGTACATTGAAATTTCTGCTTGCGTATGCTTTAGAAGCAAGAATTAAGAGGACTACATTCATTATTTCAGCTGAAAAATGCTTAGTTTATGATTTATAGTCAACATTAATGAAATGTTCCAAACAAGCGTTTTCAGCCCGAGTGGAGCACATTTTGACCGTTTTTTTAAAAACATCATTGTACATTGAAATTTCTGCTTGCGTATGCTTTAGAAGCAAGAATTAAGAGGACTACATTCATTATTTCAGCTGAAAAATGCTTAGTTTATGATTTATAGTCAACATTAAGGAAATGTTCCAAACAAGCGTTTTCAGCCCGAGTGGAGCACATTTTGACTGTTTTTTTAAAAACATCATTGTACATTGAAATTTCTGCTTGCGTATGCTTTAGAAGCAAGAATTAAGAGGACTACATTCATTATTTCAGCTGAAAAATGCTTAGTTTATGATTTATAGTCAACATTAATGAAATGTTCCAAACAAGCGTTTTCAGCCCGAGTGGAGCACATTTTGACCCTTTTTTTAAAAACATCATTGTACATTGAAATTTCTGCTTGCGTATGCTTTAGAAGCAAGAATTAAGAGGACTACATTCATTATTTCAGCTGAAAAATGCTTAGTTTATGATTTATAGTCAACATCAATGTCATGTCCCAAACAAGCGTTTTCAGCCCGAGTGGAGCACATTTTGACTGTTTTTTTAAAAACATCATTGTACATTGAAATTTCTGCTTGCGTATGCTTTAGAAGCGAGAATTAAGAGGACTACATTCATTATTTCAGCTGAAAAATGCTTAGTTTATGATTTATAGTCAACATTAATGAAATGTTCCAAACAAGCATTTTCAGCCCGAGTGGAGCACATTTTGACCCTTTTTTTAAAAACATCATTGTACATTGAAATTTCTGCTTGCGTATGCTTTAGAAGCAAGAATTAAGAGGACTACATTCATTATTTCAGCTAAAAATGCTTAGTTTATGATTTATAGTCAACATTAATGTAAAGTCCCAAACAAGCGTTTTCAGCCCGAGTGGAGCACATTTTGACTGTTTTTTTAAAAACATCATTGTACATTGAAATTTCTGCTTGCGTATGCTTTAGAAGCAAGAATTAAGAGGACTACATTCATTATTTCAGCTGAAAAATGCTTAGTTTTTGATTTGTAGTCAACATTAATGAAATGTCCCCAACAGCGTTTTCAGCCCGAGTGGAGCACATTTTGACTGTTTTTTTTAAAAACATCATTGTACATTGAAATTTCTGCTTGCGTATGCTTTAGAAGCAAGAATTAAGAGGACTACATTCATTATTTCAGCTGAAACATGCTTAGTTTATGATTTATAGTCAACATTAAGGAAATGTTCCGAACAAGCGTTTTCAGCCCGAGTGGAGCACATTTTGACCGTTTTTTTAAAAACATCATTGTACATTGAAATTTCTGCTTGTGTATGCTTTAGAAGCAAGAATTAAGAGGACTACATTCATTATTTCAGCTGAAAAATGCTTAGTTTATGATTTATAGTCAACATTAATGTAATGTCCCAAACAAGCGTTTTCAGCCCGAGTGGAGCACATTTTGACTGTTTTTTTAAAAACATCATTGTACATTGAAATTTCTGCTTGCGTATGCTTTAGAAGCAAGAATTAAGAGGACTACATTCATTATTTCAGCTGAAAAATGCTTAGTTTATGATTTATAGTCAACATTAAGGAAATGTTCCAAACAAGCGTTTTCAGCCCGAGTGGAGCACATTTTGACCGTTTTTTTAAAAACATCATTGTACATTGAAATTTCTGTTTGCGTATGCTTTAGAAGCAAGAATTAAGAGGACTACATTCATTATTTCAGCTGAAAAATGCTTAGTTTATGATTTATAGTCAACATTAATGAAATGTTCCAAACAAGCGTTTTCAGCCCGAGTGGAGCACATTTTGACCGTTTTTTTAAAAACATCATTGTACATTGAAATTTCTGTTTGCGTATGCTTTAGAAGCAAGAATTAAGAGGACTACATTCATTATTTCAGCTGAAAAATGCTTAGTTTATGATTTATAGTCAACATTAATGTAATGTCCCAAACAAGCGTTTTCAGCCCGAGTGGAGCACATTTTGACCGTTTTTTTAAAAACATCATTGTACATTGAAATTTCTGTTTGCGTATGCTTTAGAAGCAAGAATTAAGAGGACTACATTCATTATTTCAGCTGAAAAATGCTTAGTTTATGATTTATAGTCAACATTAATGTAATGTCCCAAACAAGCGTTTTCAGCCCGAGTGGAGCACATTTTGACTGTTTTTTTAAAAACATCATTGTACATTGAAATTTCTGCTTGCGTATGCTTTAGAAGCAAGAATTAAGAGGACTACATTCATTATTTCAGCTGAAAAATGCTTAGTTTATGATTTATAGTCAACATTAATGAAATGTTCCAAACAAGCGTTTTCAGCCCGAGTGGAGCACATTTTGACCGTTTTTTTAAAAACATCATTGTACATTGAAATTTCTGCTTGCGTATGCTTTAGAAGCAAGAATTAAGAGGACTACATTCATTATTTCAGCTGAAAAATGCTTAGTTTATGATTTATAGTCAACATTAATGTCATGTCCCAAACAAGCGTTTTCAGCCCGAGTGGAGCACATTTTGACTGTTTTTTTAAAAACATCATTGTACATTGAAATTTCTGCTTGCGTATGCTTTAGAAGCAAGAATTAAGAGGACTACATTCATTATTTCAGCTGAAAAATGCTTAGTTTATGATTTATAGTCAACATTAATGAAATGTTCCAAACAAGCGTTTTCAGCCCGAGTGGAGCACATTTTGACCCTTTTTTTAAAAACATCATTGTACATTGAAATTTCTGCTTGCGTATGCTTTAGAAGCAAGAATTAAGAGGACTACATTCATTATTTCAGCTGAAAAATGCTTAGTTTATGATTTATAGTCAACATTAATGTCATGTCCCAAACAAGCGTTTTCAGCCCGAGTGGAGCACATTTTGACTGTTTTTTTAAAAACATCATTGTACATTGAAATTTCTGCTTGCGTATGCTTTAGAAGCGAGAATTAAGAGGACTACATTCATTATTTCAGCTGAAAAATGCTTAGTTTATGATTTATAGTCAACATTAATGAAATGTTCCAAACAAGCGTTTTCAGCCCGAGTGGAGCACATTTTGACCCTTTTTTTAAAAACATCATTGTACATTGAAATTTCTGCTTGCGTATGCTTTAGAAGCAAGAATTAAGAGGACTACATTCATTATTTCAGCTGAAAAATGCTTAGTTTATGATTTATAGTCAACATTAATGTAATGTCCCAAACAAGCGTTTTCAGCCCGAGTGGAGCACATTTTGACTGTTTTTTTAAAAACATCATTGTACATTGAAATTTCTGCTTGCGTATGCTTTAGAAGCAAGAATTAAGAGGACTACATTCATTATTTCAGCTGAAAAATGCTTAGTTTTTGATTTGTAGTCAACATTAATGAAATGTCCCCAACAGCGTTTTCAGCCCGAGTGGAGCACATTTTGACTGTTTTTTTTAAAAACATCATTGTACATTGAAATTTCTGCTTGCGTATGCTTTAGAAGCAAGAATTAAGAGGACTACATTCATTATTTCAGCTGAAACATGCTTAGTTTATGATTTATAGTCAACATTAATGAAATGTTCCAAACAAGCGTTTTCAGCCCGAGTGGAGCACATTTTGACCGTTTTTTTAAAAACATCATTGTACATTGAAATTTCTGCTTGTGTATGCTTTAGAAGCAAGAATTAAGAGGACTACATTCATTATTTCAGCTGAAAAATGCTTAGTTTATGATTTATAGTCAACATTAATGAAATGTCCCCAACAGCGTTTTCAGCCCGAGTGGAGCACATTTTGACTGTTTTTTTTAAAAACATCATTGTACATTGAAATTTCTGCTTGCGTATGCTTTAGAAGCAAGAATTAAGAGGACTACATTCATTATTTCAGCTGAAAAATGCTTAGTTTATGATTTATAGTCAACATTAATGAAATGTTCCAAACAAGCGTTTTCAGCCCGAGTGGAGCACATTTTGACCGTTTTTTTAAAAACATCATTGTACATTGAAATTTCTGTTTGCGTATGCTTTAGAAGCAAGAATTAAGAGGACTACATTCATTATTTCAGCTGAAAAATGCTTAGTTTATGATTTATAGTCAACATTAATGTAATGTCCCAAACAAGCGTTTTCAGCCCGAGTGGAGCACATTTTGACTGTTTTTTAAAAACATCATTGTACATTGAAATTTCTGCTTGCGTATGCTTTAGAAGCAAGAATTAAGAGGACTACATTCATTATTTCAGCTGAAAAATGCTTAGTTTATGATTTATAGTCAACATTAATGAAATGTTCCAAACAAGCGTTTTCAGCCCGAGTGGAGCACATTTTGACCGTTTTTTTAAAAACATCATTGTACATTGAAATTTCTGTTTGCGTATGCTTTAGAAGCAAGAATTAAGAGGACTACATTCATTATTTCAGCTGAAAAATGCTTAGTTTATGATTTATAGTCAACATTAATGTAATGTCCCAAACAAGCGTTTTCAGCCCGAGTGGAGCACATTTTGACTGTTTTTTTAAAAACATCATTGTACATTGAAATTTCTGCTTGCGTATGCTTTAGAAGCAAGAATTAAGAGGACTACATTCATTATTTCAGCTGAAAAATGCTTAGTTTATGATTTATAGTCAACATTAATGAAATGTCCCCAACAGCGTTTTCAGCCCGAGTGGAGCACATTTTGACTGTTTTTTTAAAAACATCATTGTACATTGAAATTTCTGCTTGCGTATGCTTTAGAAGCAAGAATTAAGAGGACTACATTCATTATTTCAGCTGAAAAATGCTTAGTTTTTGATTTGTAGTCAACATTAATGAAATGTCCCCAACAGCGTTTTCAGCCCGAGTGGAGCACATTTTGACTGTTTTTTTTAAAAACATCATTGTACATTGAAATTTCTGCTTGCGTATGCTTTAGAAGCAAGAATTAAGAGGACTACATTCATTATTTCAGCTGAAAAATGCTTAGTTTATGATTTATAGTCAACATTAAGGAAATGTTCCGAACAAGCGTTTTCAGCCCGAGTGGAGCACATTTTGACCGTTTTTTTAAAAACATCATTGTACATTGAAATTTCTGCTTGCGTATGCTTTAGAAGCAAGAATTAAGAGGACTACATTCATTATTTCAGCTGAAAAATGCTTAGTTTATGATTTATAGTCAACATTAATGAAATGTCCCCAACAGCGTTTTCAGCCCGAGTGGAGCACATTTTGACTGTTTTTTTTTAAAAACATCATTGTACATTGAAATTTCTGCTTGCGTATGCTTTAGAAGCAAGAATTAAGAGGACTACATTCATTATTTCAGCTGAAAAATGCTTAGTTTATGATTTATAGTCAACATTAATGTAATGTCCCAAACAAGCGTTTTCAGCCCGAGTGGAGCACATTTTGACTGTTTTTTAAAAACATCATTGTACATTGAAATTTCTGCTTGCGTATGCTTTAGAAGCAAGAATTAAGAGGACTACATTCATTATTTCAGCTGAAAAATGCTTAGTTTATGATTTATAGTCAACATTAATGTAATGTCCCAAACAAGCGTTTTCAGCCCGAGTGGAGCACATTTTGACTGTTTTTTTAAAAACATCATTGTACATTGAAATTTCTGCTTGCGTATGCTTTAGAAGCAAGAATTAAGAGGACTACATTCATTATTTCAGCTGAAAAATGCTTAGTTTATGATTTATAGTCAACATTAATGAAATGTCCCCAACACCGTTTTCAGCCCGAGTGGAGCACATTTTGACTGTTTTTTTAAAAACATCATTGTACATTGAAATTTCTGCTTGCGTATGCTTTAGAAGCAAGAATTAAGAGGACTACATTCATTATTTCAGCTGAAAAATGCTTAGTTTTTGATTTGTAGTCAACATTAATGAAATGTCCCCAACAGCGTTTTCAGCCCGAGTGGAGCACATTTTGACTGTTTTTTTTAAAAACATCATTGTACATTGAAATTTCTGCTTGCGTATGCTTTAGAAGCAAGAATTAAGAGGACTACATTCATTATTTCAGCTGAAAAATGCTTAGTTTATGATTTATAGTCAACATTAAGGAAATGTTCCGAACAAGCGTTTTCAGCCCGAGTGGAGCACATTTTGACCGTTTTTTTAAAAACATCATTGTACATTGAAATTTCTGCTTGCGTATGCTTTAGAAGCAAGAATTAAGAGGACTACATTCATTATTTCAGCTGAAAAATGCTTAGTTTATGATTTATAGTCAACATTAATGAAATGTCCCCAACAGCGTTTTCAGCCCGAGTGGAGCACATTTTGACTGTTTTTTTTTAAAAACATCATTGTACATTGAAATTTCTGCTTGCGTATGCTTTAGAAGCAAGAATTAAGAGGACTACATTCATTATTTCAGCTGAAAAATGCTTAGTTTATGATTTATAGTCAACATTAATGAAATGTTCCAAACAAGCGTTTTCAGCCCGAGTGGAGCACATTTTGACCCTTTTTTTAAAAACATCATTGTACATTGAAATTTCTGTTTGCGTATGCTTTAGAAGCAAGAATTAAGAGGACTACATTCATTATTTCAGCTGAAAAATGCTTAGTTTATGATTTATAGTCAACATTAATGTAATGTCCCAAACAAGCGTTTTCAGCCCGAGTGGAGCACATTTTGACCGTTTTTTTAAAAACATCATTGTACATTGAAATTTCTGTTTGCGTATGCTTTAGAAGCAAGAATTAAGAGGACTACATTCATTATTTCAGCTGAAAAATGCTTAGTTTATGATTTATAGTCAACATTAATGTAATGTCCCAAACAAGCGTTTTCAGCCCGAGTGGAGCACATTTTGACTGTTTTTTTAAAAACATCATTGTACATTGAAATTTCTGCTTGCGTATGCTTTAGAAGCAAGAATTAAGAGGACTACATTCATTATTTCAGCTGAAAAATGCTTAGTTTATGATTTATAGTCAACATTAATGAAATGTTCCAAACAAGCGTTTTCAGCCCGAGTGGAGCACATTTTGACCGTTTTTTTAAAAACATCATTGTACATTGAAATTTCTGCTTGCGTATGCTTTAGAAGCAAGAATTAAGAGGACTACATTCATTATTTCAGCTGAAAAATGCTTAGTTTATGATTTATAGTCAACATTAATGTCATGTCCCAAACAAGCGTTTTCAGCCCGAGTGGAGCACATTTTGACTGTTTTTTTAAAAACATCATTGTACATTGAAATTTCTGCTTGCGTATGCTTTAGAAGCAAGAATTAAGAGGACTACATTCATTATTTCAGCTGAAAAATGCTTAGTTTATGATTTATAGTCAACATTAATGAAATGTTCCAAACAAGCGTTTTCAGCCCGAGTGGAGCACATTTTGACCCTTTTTTTAAAAACATCATTGTACATTGAAATTTCTGCTTGCGTATGCTTTAGAAGCAAGAATTAAGAGGACTACATTCATTATTTCAGCTGAAAAATGCTTAGTTTATGATTTATAGTCAACATTAATGTCATGTCCCAAACAAGCGTTTTCAGCCCGAGTGGAGCACATTTTGACTGTTTTTTTAAAAACATCATTGTACATTGAAATTTCTGCTTGCGTATGCTTTAGAAGCGAGAATTAAGAGGACTACATTCATTATTTCAGCTGAAAAATGCTTAGTTTATGATTTATAGTCAACATTAATGAAATGTTCCAAACAAGCGTTTTCAGCCCGAGTGGAGCACATTTTGACCCTTTTTTTAAAAACATCATTGTACATTGAAATTTCTGCTTGCGTATGCTTTAGAAGCAAGAATTAAGAGGACTACATTCATTATTTCAGCTGAAAAATGCTTAGTTTATGATTTATAGTCAACATTAATGTAATGTCCCAAACAAGCGTTTTCAGCCCGAGTGGAGCACATTTTGACTGTTTTTTTAAAAACATCATTGTACATTGAAATTTCTGCTTGCGTATGCTTTAGAAGCAAGAATTAAGAGGACTACATTCATTATTTCAGCTGAAAAATGCTTAGTTTTTGATTTGTAGTCAACATTAATGAAATGTCCCCAACAGCGTTTTCAGCCCGAGTGGAGCACATTTTGACTGTTTTTTTTAAAAACATCATTGTACATTGAAATTTCTGCTTGCGTATGCTTTAGAAGCAAGAATTAAGAGGACTACATTCATTATTTCAGCTGAAACATGCTTAGTTTATGATTTATAGTCAACATTAAGGAAATGTTCCGAACAAGCGTTTTCAGCCCGAGTGGAGCACATTTTGACCGTTTTTTTAAAAACATCATTGTACATTGAAATTTCTGCTTGTGTATGCTTTAGAAGCAAGAATTAAGAGGACTACATTCATTATTTCAGCTGAAAAATGCTTAGTTTATGATTTATAGTCAACATTAATGAAATGTCCCCAACAGCGTTTTCAGCCCGAGTGGAGCACATTTTGACTGTTTTTTTTAAAAACATCATTGTACATTGAAATTTCTGCTTGCGTATGCTTTAGAAGCAAGAATTAAGAGGACTACATTCATTATTTCAGCTGAAAAATGCTTAGTTTATGATTTATAGTCAACATTAATGAAATGTTCCAAACAAGCGTTTTCAGCCCGAGTGGAGCACATTTTGACCGTTTTTTTAAAAACATCATTGTACATTGAAATTTCTGTTTGCGTATGCTTTAGAAGCAAGAATTAAGAGGACTACATTCATTATTTCAGCTGAAAAATGCTTAGTTTATGATTTATAGTCAACATTAATGTAATGTCCCAAACAAGCGTTTTCAGCCCGAGTGGAGCACATTTTGACCGTTTTTTTAAAAACATCATTGTACATTGAAATTACTGTTTGCGTATGCTTTAGAAGCAAGAATTAAGAGGACTACATTCATTATTTCAGCTGAAAAATGCTTAGTTTATGATTTATAGTCAACATTAATGTAATGTCCCAAACAAGCGTTTTCAGCCCGAGTGGAGCACATTTTGACTGTTTTTTAAAAACATCATTGTACATTGAAATTTCTGCTTGCGTATGCTTTAGAAGCAAGAATTAAGAGGACTACATTCATTATTTCAGCTGAAAAATGCTTAGTTTATGATTTATAGTCAACATTAATGAAATGTTCCAAACAAGCGTTTTCAGCCCGAGTGGAGCACATTTTGACCGTTTTTTTAAAAACATCATTGTACATTGAAATTTCTGTTTGCGTATGCTTTAGAAGCAAGAATTAAGAGGACTACATTCATTATTTCAGCTGAAAAATGCTTAGTTTATGATTTATAGTCAACATTAATGTAATGTCCCAAACAAGCGTTTTCAGCCCGAGTGGAGCACATTTTGACTGTTTTTTTAAAAACATCATTGTACATTGAAATTTCTGCTTGCGTATGCTTTAGAAGCAAGAATTAAGAGGACTACATTCATTATTTCAGCTGAAAAATGCTTAGTTTATGATTTATAGTCAACATTAATGAAATGTCCCCAACAGCGTTTTCAGCCCGAGTGGAGCACATTTTGACTGTTTTTTTAAAAACATCATTGTACATTGAAATTTCTGCTTGCGTATGCTTTAGAAGCAAGAATTAAGAGGACTACATTCATTATTTCAGCTGAAAAATGCTTAGTTTATGATTTATAGTCAACATTAATGTAATGTCCCAAACAAGCGTTTTCAGCCCGAGTGGAGCACATTTTGACTGTTTTTTTAAAAACATCATTGTACATTGAAATTTCTGCTTGCGTATGCTTTAGAAGCAAGAATTAAGAGGACTACATTCATTATTTCAGCTGAAAAATGCTTAGTTTATGATTTATAGTCAACATTAATGTAATGTCCCAAACAAGCGTTTTCAGCCCGAGTGGAGCACATTTTGACTGTTTTTTTAAAAACATCATTGTACATTGAAATTTCTGCTTGCGTATGCTTTAGAAGCAAGAATTAAGAGGACTACATTCATTATTTCAGCTGAAAAATGCTTAGTTTATGATTTATAGTCAACATTAATGAAATGTCCCCAACAGCGTTTTCAGCCCGAGTGGAGCACATTTTGACTGTTTTTTTAAAAACATCATTGTACATTGAAATGTCTGCTTGCGTATGCTTTAGAAGCAAGAATTAAGAGGACTACATTCATTATTTCAGCTGAAAAATGCTTAGTTTTTGATTTATAGTCAACATTAATGAAATGTCCCCAACAGCGTTTTCAGCCCGAGTGGAGCACATTTTGACTGTTTTTTTTAAAAACATCATTGTACATTGAAATTTCTGCTTGCGTATGCTTTAGAAGCAAGAATTAAGAGGACTACATTCATTATTTCAGCTGAAAAATGCTTAGTTTATGATTTATAGTCAACATTAATGTAATGTCCCAAACAAGCGTTTTCAGCCCGAGTGGAGCACATTTTGACTGTTTTTTTAAAAACATCATTGTACATTGAAATTTCTGCTTGCGTATGCTTTAGAAGCAAGAATTAAGAGGACTACATTCATTATTTCAGCTGAAAAATGCTTAGTTTATGATTTATAGTCAACATTAAGGAAATGTTCCAAACAAGCGTTTTCAGCCCGAGTGGAGCACATTTTGACCGTTTTTTTAAAAACATCATTGTACATTGAAATTTCTGTTTGCGTATGCTTTAGAAGCAAGAATTAAGAGGACTACATTCATTATTTCAGCTGAAAAATGCTTAGTTTATGATTTATAGTCAACATTAATGAAATGTTCCAAACAAGCGTTTTCAGCCCGAGTGGAGCACATTTTGACCGTTTTTTTAAAAACATCATTGTACATTGAAATTTCTGCTTGCGTATGCTTTAGAAGCAAGAATTAAGAGGACTACATTCATTATTTCAGCTGAAAAATGCTTAGTTTATGATTTATAGTCAACATTAAGGAAATGTTCCGAACAAGCGTTTTCAGCCCGAGTGGAGCACATTTTGACCGTTTTTTTAAAAACATCATTGTACATTGAAATTTCTGCTTGCGTATGCTTTAGAAGCAAGAATTAAGAGGACTACATTCATTATTTCAGCTGAAAAATGCTTAGTTTATGATTTATAGTCAACATTAATGAAATGTCCCCAACAGCGTTTTCAGCCCGAGTGGAGCACATTTTGACTGTTTTTTTTTAAAAACATCATTGTACATTGAAATTTCTGCTTGCGTATGCTTTAGAAGCAAGAATTAAGAGGACTACATTCATTATTTCAGCTGAAAAATGCTTAGTTTATGATTTATAGTCAACATTAATGTAATGTCCCAAACAAGCGTTTTCAGCCCGAGTGGAGCACATTTTGACTGTTTTTTAAAAACATCATTGTACATTGAAATTTCTGCTTGCGTATGCTTTAGAAGCAAGAATTAAGAGGACTACATTCATTATTTCAGCTGAAAAATGCTTAGTTTATGATTTATAGTCAACATTAATGTAATGTCCCAAACAAGCGTTTTCAGCCCGAGTGGAGCACATTTTGACTGTTTTTTTAAAAACATCATTGTACATTGAAATTTCTGCTTGCGTATGCTTTAGAAGCAAGAATTAAGAGGACTACATTCATTATTTCAGCTGAAAAATGCTTAGTTTATGATTTATAGTCAACATTAATGAAATGTCCCCAACACCGTTTTCAGCCCGAGTGGAGCACATTTTGACTGTTTTTTTAAAAACATCATTGTACATTGAAATTTCTGCTTGCGTATGCTTTAGAAGCAAGAATTAAGAGGACTACATTCATTATTTCAGCTGAAAAATGCTTAGTTTTTGATTTGTAGTCAACATTAATGAAATGTCCCCAACAGCGTTTTCAGCCCGAGTGGAGCACATTTTGACTGTTTTTTTTAAAAACATCATTGTACATTGAAATTTCTGCTTGCGTATGCTTTAGAAGCAAGAATTAAGAGGACTACATTCATTATTTCAGCTGAAAAATGCTTAGTTTATGATTTATAGTCAACATTAAGGAAATGTTCCGAACAAGCGTTTTCAGCCCGAGTGGAGCACATTTTGACCGTTTTTTTAAAAACATCATTGTACATTGAAATTTCTGCTTGCGTATGCTTTAGAAGCAAGAATTAAGAGGACTACATTCATTATTTCAGCTGAAAAATGCTTAGTTTATGATTTATAGTCAACATTAATGAAATGTCCCCAACAGCGTTTTCAGCCCGAGTGGAGCACATTTTGACTGTTTTTTTTTAAAAACATCATTGTACATTGAAATTTCTGCTTGCGTATGCTTTAGAAGCAAGAATTAAGAGGACTACATTCATTATTTCAGCTGAAAAATGCTTAGTTTATGATTTATAGTCAACATTAATGAAATGTTCCAAACAAGCGTTTTCAGCCCGAGTGGAGCACATTTTGACCCTTTTTTTAAAAACATCATTGTACATTGAAATTTCTGTTTGCGTATGCTTTAGAAGCAAGAATTAAGAGGACTACATTCATTATTTCAGCTGAAAAATGCTTAGTTTATGATTTATAGTCAACATTAATGTAATGTCCCAAACAAGCGTTTTCAGCCCGAGTGGAGCACATTTTGACCGTTTTTTTAAAAACATCATTGTACATTGAAATTTCTGTTTGCGTATGCTTTAGAAGCAAGAATTAAGAGGACTACATTCATTATTTCAGCTGAAAAATGCTTAGTTTATGATTTATAGTCAACATTAATGTAATGTCCCAAACAAGCGTTTTCAGCCCGAGTGGAGCACATTTTGACTGTTTTTTTAAAAACATCATTGTACATTGAAATTTCTGCTTGCGTATGCTTTAGAAGCAAGAATTAAGAGGACTACATTCATTATTTCAGCTGAAAAATGCTTAGTTTATGATTTATAGTCAACATTAATGAAATGTTCCAAACAAGCGTTTTCAGCCCGAGTGGAGCACATTTTGACCGTTTTTTTAAAAACATCATTGTACATTGAAATTTCTGCTTGCGTATGCTTTAGAAGCAAGAATTAAGAGGACTACATTCATTATTTCAGCTGAAAAATGCTTAGTTTATGATTTATAGTCAACATTAATGTCATGTCCCAAACAAGCGTTTTCAGCCCGAGTGGAGCACATTTTGACTGTTTTTTTAAAAACATCATTGTACATTGAAATTTCTGCTTGCGTATGCTTTAGAAGCAAGAATTAAGAGGACTACATTCATTATTTCAGCTGAAACATGCTTAGTTTATGATTTATAGTCAACATTAAGGAAATGTTCCGAACAAGCGTTTTCAGCCCGAGTGGAGCACATTTTGACCGTTTTTTTAAAAACATCATTGTACATTGAAATTTCTGCTTGTGTATGCTTTAGAAGCAAGAATTAAGAGGACTACATTCATTATTTCAGCTGAAAAATGCTTAGTTTATGATTTATAGTCAACATTAATGAAATGTCCCCAACAGCGTTTTCAGCCCGAGTGGAGCACATTTTGACTGTTTTTTTTAAAAACATCATTGTACATTGAAATTTCTGCTTGCGTATGCTTTAGAAGCAAGAATTAAGAGGACTACATTCATTATTTCAGCTGAAAAATGCTTAGTTTATGATTTATAGTCAACATTAATGAAATGTTCCAAACAAGCGTTTTCAGCCCGAGTGGAGCACATTTTGACCGTTTTTTTAAAAACATCATTGTACATTGAAATTTCTGTTTGCGTATGCTTTAGAAGCAAGAATTAAGAGGACTACATTCATTATTTCAGCTGAAAAATGCTTAGTTTATGATTTATAGTCAACATTAATGTAATGTCCCAAACAAGCGTTTTCAGCCCGAGTGGAGCACATTTTGACCGTTTTTTTAAAAACATCATTGTACATTGAAATTACTGTTTGCGTATGCTTTAGAAGCAAGAATTAAGAGGACTACATTCATTATTTCAGCTGAAAAATGCTTAGTTTATGATTTATAGTCAACATTAATGTAATGTCCCAAACAAGCGTTTTCAGCCCGAGTGGAGCACATTTTGACTGTTTTTTAAAAACATCATTGTACATTGAAATTTCTGCTTGCGTATGCTTTAGAAGCAAGAATTAAGAGGACTACATTCATTATTTCAGCTGAAAAATGCTTAGTTTATGATTTATAGTCAACATTAATGAAATGTTCCAAACAAGCGTTTTCAGCCCGAGTGGAGCACATTTTGACCGTTTTTTTAAAAACATCATTGTACATTGAAATTTCTGTTTGCGTATGCTTTAGAAGCAAGAATTAAGAGGACTACATTCATTATTTCAGCTGAAAAATGCTTAGTTTATGATTTATAGTCAACATTAATGTAATGTCCCAAACAAGCGTTTTCAGCCCGAGTGGAGCACATTTTGACTGTTTTTTTAAAAACATCATTGTACATTGAAATTTCTGCTTGCGTATGCTTTAGAAGCAAGAATTAAGAGGACTACATTCATTATTTCAGCTGAAAAATGCTTAGTTTATGATTTATAGTCAACATTAATGAAATGTCCCCAACAGCGTTTTCAGCCCGAGTGGAGCACATTTTGACTGTTTTTTTAAAAACATCATTGTACATTGAAATTTCTGCTTGCGTATGCTTTAGAAGCAAGAATTAAGAGGACTACATTCATTATTTCAGCTGAAAAATGCTTAGTTTATGATTTATAGTCAACATTAATGTAATGTCCCAAACAAGCGTTTTCAGCCCGAGTGGAGCACATTTTGACTGTTTTTTTAAAAACATCATTGTACATTGAAATTTCTGCTTGCGTATGCTTTAGAAGCAAGAATTAAGAGGACTACATTCATTATTTCAGCTGAAAAATGCTTAGTTTATGATTTATAGTCAACATTAATGTAATGTCCCAAACAAGCGTTTTCAGCCCGAGTGGAGCACATTTTGACTGTTTTTTTAAAAACATCATTGTACATTGAAATTTCTGCTTGCGTATGCTTTAGAAGCAAGAATTAAGAGGACTACATTCATTATTTCAGCTGAAAAATGCTTAGTTTATGATTTATAGTCAACATTAATGAAATGTCCCCAACAGCGTTTTCAGCCCGAGTGGAGCACATTTTGACTGTTTTTTTAAAAACATCATTGTACATTGAAATGTCTGCTTGCGTATGCTTTAGAAGCAAGAATTAAGAGGACTACATTCATTATTTCAGCTGAAAAATGCTTAGTTTTTGATTTATAGTCAACATTAATGAAATGTCCCCAACAGCGTTTTCAGCCCGAGTGGAGCACATTTTGACTGTTTTTTTTAAAAACATCATTGTACATTGAAATTTCTGCTTGCGTATGCTTTAGAAGCAAGAATTAAGAGGACTACATTCATTATTTCAGCTGAAAAATGCTTAGTTTATGATTTATAGTCAACATTAATGTAATGTCCCAAACAAGCGTTTTCAGCCCGAGTGGAGCACATTTTGACTGTTTTTTTAAAAACATCATTGTACATTGAAATTTCTGCTTGCGTATGCTTTAGAAGCAAGAATTAAGAGGACTACATTCATTATTTCAGCTGAAAAATGCTTAGTTTATGATTTATAGTCAACATTAAGGAAATGTTCCAAACAAGCGTTTTCAGCCCGAGTGGAGCACATTTTGACCGTTTTTTTAAAAACATCATTGTACATTGAAATTTCTGTTTGCGTATGCTTTAGAAGCAAGAATTAAGAGGACTACATTCATTATTTCAGCTGAAAAATGCTTAGTTTATGATTTATAGTCAACATTAATGAAATGTTCCAAACAAGCGTTTTCAGCCCGAGTGGAGCACATTTTGACCGTTTTTTTAAAAACATCATTGTACATTGAAATTTCTGCTTGCGTATGCTTTAGAAGCAAGAATTAAGAGGACTACATTCATTATTTCAGCTGAAAAATGCTTAGTTTATGATTTATAGTCAACATTAAGGAAATGTTCCGAACAAGCGTTTTCAGCCCGAGTGGAGCACATTTTGACCGTTTTTTTAAAAACATCATTGTACATTGAAATTTCTGCTTGCGTATGCTTTAGAAGCAAGAATTAAGAGGACTACATTCATTATTTCAGCTGAAAAATGCTTAGTTTATGATTTATAGTCAACATTAATGAAATGTCCCCAACAGCGTTTTCAGCCCGAGTGGAGCACATTTTGACTGTTTTTTTTTAAAAACATCATTGTACATTGAAATTTCTGCTTGCGTATGCTTTAGAAGCAAGAATTAAGAGGACTACATTCATTATTTCAGCTGAAAAATGCTTAGTTTATGATTTATAGTCAACATTAATGTAATGTCCCAAACAAGCGTTTTCAGCCCGAGTGGAGCACATTTTGACTGTTTTTTAAAAACATCATTGTACATTGAAATTTCTGCTTGCGTATGCTTTAGAAGCAAGAATTAAGAGGACTACATTCATTATTTCAGCTGAAAAATGCTTAGTTTATGATTTATAGTCAACATTAATGTAATGTCCCAAACAAGCGTTTTCAGCCCGAGTGGAGCACATTTTGACTGTTTTTTTAAAAACATCATTGTACATTGAAATTTCTGCTTGCGTATGCTTTAGAAGCAAGAATTAAGAGGACTACATTCATTATTTCAGCTGAAAAATGCTTAGTTTATGATTTATAGTCAACATTAATGAAATGTCCCCAACACCGTTTTCAGCCCGAGTGGAGCACATTTTGACTGTTTTTTTAAAAACATCATTGTACATTGAAATTTCTGCTTGCGTATGCTTTAGAAGCAAGAATTAAGAGGACTACATTCATTATTTCAGCTGAAAAATGCTTAGTTTTTGATTTGTAGTCAACATTAATGAAATGTCCCCAACAGCGTTTTCAGCCCGAGTGGAGCACATTTTGACTGTTTTTTTTAAAAACATCATTGTACATTGAAATTTCTGCTTGCGTATGCTTTAGAAGCAAGAATTAAGAGGACTACATTCATTATTTCAGCTGAAAAATGCTTAGTTTATGATTTATAGTCAACATTAAGGAAATGTTCCGAACAAGCGTTTTCAGCCCGAGTGGAGCACATTTTGACCGTTTTTTTAAAAACATCATTGTACATTGAAATTTCTGCTTGCGTATGCTTTAGAAGCAAGAATTAAGAGGACTACATTCATTATTTCAGCTGAAAAATGCTTAGTTTATGATTTATAGTCAACATTAATGAAATGTCCCCAACAGCGTTTTCAGCCCGAGTGGAGCACATTTTGACTGTTTTTTTTTAAAAACATCATTGTACATTGAAATTTCTGCTTGCGTATGCTTTAGAAGCAAGAATTAAGAGGACTACATTCATTATTTCAGCTGAAAAATGCTTAGTTTATGATTTATAGTCAACATTAATGAAATGTTCCAAACAAGCGTTTTCAGCCCGAGTGGAGCACATTTTGACCCTTTTTTTAAAAACATCATTGTACATTGAAATTTCTGTTTGCGTATGCTTTAGAAGCAAGAATTAAGAGGACTACATTCATTATTTCAGCTGAAAAATGCTTAGTTTATGATTTATAGTCAACATTAATGTAATGTCCCAAACAAGCGTTTTCAGCCCGAGTGGAGCACATTTTGACCGTTTTTTTAAAAACATCATTGTACATTGAAATTTCTGTTTGCGTATGCTTTAGAAGCAAGAATTAAGAGGACTACATTCATTATTTCAGCTGAAAAATGCTTAGTTTATGATTTATAGTCAACATTAATGTAATGTCCCAAACAAGCGTTTTCAGCCCGAGTGGAGCACATTTTGACTGTTTTTTTAAAAACATCATTGTACATTGAAATTTCTGCTTGCGTATGCTTTAGAAGCAAGAATTAAGAGGACTACATTCATTATTTCAGCTGAAAAATGCTTAGTTTATGATTTATAGTCAACATTAATGAAATGTTCCAAACAAGCGTTTTCAGCCCGAGTGGAGCACATTTTGACCGTTTTTTTAAAAACATCATTGTACATTGAAATTTCTGCTTGCGTATGCTTTAGAAGCAAGAATTAAGAGGACTACATTCATTATTTCAGCTGAAAAATGCTTAGTTTATGATTTATAGTCAACATTAATGTCATGTCCCAAACAAGCGTTTTCAGCCCGAGTGGAGCACATTTTGACTGTTTTTTTAAAAACATCATTGTACATTGAAATTTCTGCTTGCGTATGCTTTAGAAGCAAGAATTAAGAGGACTACATTCATTATTTCAGCTGAAAAATGCTTAGTTTATGATTTATAGTCAACATTAATGAAATGTTCCAAACAAGCGTTTTCAGCCCGAGTGGAGCACATTTTGACCCTTTTTTTAAAAACATCATTGTACATTGAAATTTCTGCTTGCGTATGCTTTAGAAGCAAGAATTAAGAGGACTACATTCATTATTTCAGCTGAAAAATGCTTAGTTTATGATTTATAGTCAACATTAATGTCATGTCCCAAACAAGCGTTTTCAGCCCGAGTGGAGCACATTTTGACTGTTTTTTTAAAAACATCATTGTACATTGAAATTTCTGCTTGCGTATGCTTTAGAAGCGAGAATTAAGAGGACTACATTCATTATTTCAGCTGAAAAATGCTTAGTTTATGATTTATAGTCAACATTAATGAAATGTTCCAAACAAGCGTTTTCAGCCCGAGTGGAGCACATTTTGACCCTTTTTTTAAAAACATCATTGTACATTGAAATTTCTGCTTGCGTATGCTTTAGAAGCAAGAATTAAGAGGACTACATTCATTATTTCAGCTGAAAAATGCTTAGTTTATGATTTATAGTCAACATTAATGTAATGTCCCAAACAAGCGTTTTCAGCCCGAGTGGAGCACATTTTGACTGTTTTTTTAAAAACATCATTGTACATTGAAATTTCTGCTTGCGTATGCTTTAGAAGCAAGAATTAAGAGGACTACATTCATTATTTCAGCTGAAAAATGCTTAGTTTTTGATTTGTAGTCAACATTAATGAAATGTCCCCAACAGCGTTTTCAGCCCGAGTGGAGCACATTTTGACTGTTTTTTTTAAAAACATCATTGTACATTGAAATTTCTGCTTGCGTATGCTTTAGAAGCAAGAATTAAGAGGACTACATTCATTATTTCAGCTGAAAAATGCTTAGTTTATGATTTATAGTCAACATTAATGAAATGTTCCAAACAAGCGTTTTCAGCCCGAGTGGAGCACATTTTGACCCTTTTTTTAAAAACATCATTGTACATTGAAATTTCTGTTTGCGTATGCTTTAGAAGCAAGAATTAAGAGGACTACATTCATTATTTCAGCTGAAAAATGCTTAGTTTATGATTTATAGTCAACATTAATGTAATGTCCCAAACAAGCGTTTTCAGCCCGAGTGGAGCACATTTTGACCGTTTTTTTAAAAACATCATTGTACATTGAAATTTCTGTTTGCGTATGCTTTAGAAGCAAGAATTAAGAGGACTACATTCATTATTTCAGCTGAAAAATGCTTAGTTTATGATTTATAGTCAACATTAATGTAATGTCCCAAACAAGCGTTTTCAGCCCGAGTGGAGCACATTTTGACTGTTTTTTTAAAAACATCATTGTACATTGAAATTTCTGCTTGCGTATGCTTTAGAAGCAAGAATTAAGAGGACTACATTCATTATTTCAGCTGAAAAATGCTTAGTTTATGATTTATAGTCAACATTAATGAAATGTTCCAAACAAGCGTTTTCAGCCCGAGTGGAGCACATTTTGACCGTTTTTTTAAAAACATCATTGTACATTGAAATTTCTGCTTGCGTATGCTTTAGAAGCAAGAATTAAGAGGACTACATTCATTATTTCAGCTGAAAAATGCTTAGTTTATGATTTATAGTCAACATTAATGTCATGTCCCAAACAAGCGTTTTCAGCCCGAGTGGAGCACATTTTGACTGTTTTTTTAAAAACATCATTGTACATTGAAATTTCTGCTTGCGTATGCTTTAGAAGCAAGAATTAAGAGGACTACATTCATTATTTCAGCTGAAAAATGCTTAGTTTATGATTTATAGTCAACATTAATGAAATGTTCCAAACAAGCGTTTTCAGCCCGAGTGGAGCACATTTTGACCCTTTTTTTAAAAACATCATTGTACATTGAAATTTCTGCTTGCGTATGCTTTAGAAGCAAGAATTAAGAGGACTACATTCATTATTTCAGCTGAAAAATGCTTAGTTTATGATTTATAGTCAACATTAATGTCATGTCCCAAACAAGCGTTTTCAGCCCGAGTGGAGCACATTTTGACTGTTTTTTTAAAAACATCATTGTACATTGAAATTTCTGCTTGCGTATGCTTTAGAAGCGAGAATTAAGAGGACTACATTCATTATTTCAGCTGAAAAATGCTTAGTTTATGATTTATAGTCAACATTAATGAAATGTTCCAAACAAGCGTTTTCAGCCCGAGTGGAGCACATTTTGACCCTTTTTTTAAAAACATCATTGTACATTGAAATTTCTGCTTGCGTATGCTTTAGAAGCAAGAATTAAGAGGACTACATTCATTATTTCAGCTGAAAAATGCTTAGTTTATGATTTATAGTCAACATTAATGTAATGTCCCAAACAAGCGTTTTCAGCCCGAGTGGAGCACATTTTGACTGTTTTTTTAAAAACATCATTGTACATTGAAATTTCTGCTTGCGTATGCTTTAGAAGCAAGAATTAAGAGGACTACATTCATTATTTCAGCTGAAAAATGCTTAGTTTTTGATTTGTAGTCAACATTAATGAAATGTCCCCAACAGCGTTTTCAGCCCGAGTGGAGCACATTTTGACTGTTTTTTTTAAAAACATCATTGTACATTGAAATTTCTGCTTGCGTATGCTTTAGAAGCAAGAATTAAGAGGACTACATTCATTATTTCAGCTGAAACATGCTTAGTTTATGATTTATAGTCAACATTAAGGAAATGTTCCGAACAAGCGTTTTCAGCCCGAGTGGAGCACATTTTGACCGTTTTTTTAAAAACATCATTGTACATTGAAATTTCTGCTTGTGTATGCTTTAGAAGCAAGAATTAAGAGGACTACATTCATTATTTCAGCTGAAAAATGCTTAGTTTATGATTTATAGTCAACATTAATGAAATGTCCCCAACAGCGTTTTCAGCCCGAGTGGAGCACATTTTGACTGTTTTTTTTAAAAACATCATTGTACATTGAAATTTCTGCTTGCGTATGCTTTAGAAGCAAGAATTAAGAGGACTACATTCATTATTTCAGCTGAAAAATGCTTAGTTTATGATTTATAGTCAACATTAATGAAATGTTCCAAACAAGCGTTTTCAGCCCGAGTGGAGCACATTTTGACCGTTTTTTTAAAAACATCATTGTACATTGAAATTTCTGTTTGCGTATGCTTTAGAAGCAAGAATTAAGAGGACTACATTCATTATTTCAGCTGAAAAATGCTTAGTTTATGATTTATAGTCAACATTAATGTAATGTCCCAAACAAGCGTTTTCAGCCCGAGTGGAGCACATTTTGACCGTTTTTTTAAAAACATCATTGTACATTGAAATTACTGTTTGCGTATGCTTTAGAAGCAAGAATTAAGAGGACTACATTCATTATTTCAGCTGAAAAATGCTTAGTTTATGATTTATAGTCAACATTAATGTAATGTCCCAAACAAGCGTTTTCAGCCCGAGTGGAGCACATTTTGACTGTTTTTTAAAAACATCATTGTACATTGAAATTTCTGCTTGCGTATGCTTTAGAAGCAAGAATTAAGAGGACTACATTCATTATTTCAGCTGAAAAATGCTTAGTTTATGATTTATAGTCAACATTAATGAAATGTTCCAAACAAGCGTTTTCAGCCCGAGTGGAGCACATTTTGACCGTTTTTTTAAAAACATCATTGTACATTGAAATTTCTGTTTGCGTATGCTTTAGAAGCAAGAATTAAGAGGACTACATTCATTATTTCAGCTGAAAAATGCTTAGTTTATGATTTATAGTCAACATTAATGTAATGTCCCAAACAAGCGTTTTCAGCCCGAGTGGAGCACATTTTGACTGTTTTTTTAAAAACATCATTGTACATTGAAATTTCTGCTTGCGTATGCTTTAGAAGCAAGAATTAAGAGGACTACATTCATTATTTCAGCTGAAAAATGCTTAGTTTATGATTTATAGTCAACATTAATGAAATGTCCCCAACAGCGTTTTCAGCCCGAGTGGAGCACATTTTGACTGTTTTTTTAAAAACATCATTGTACATTGAAATTTCTGCTTGCGTATGCTTTAGAAGCAAGAATTAAGAGGACTACATTCATTATTTCAGCTGAAAAATGCTTAGTTTATGATTTATAGTCAACATTAATGTAATGTCCCAAACAAGCGTTTTCAGCCCGAGTGGAGCACATTTTGACTGTTTTTTTAAAAACATCATTGTACATTGAAATTTCTGCTTGCGTATGCTTTAGAAGCAAGAATTAAGAGGACTACATTCATTATTTCAGCTGAAAAATGCTTAGTTTATGATTTATAGTCAACATTAATGTAATGTCCCAAACAAGCGTTTTCAGCCCGAGTGGAGCACATTTTGACTGTTTTTTTAAAAACATCATTGTACATTGAAATTTCTGCTTGCGTATGCTTTAGAAGCAAGAATTAAGAGGACTACATTCATTATTTCAGCTGAAAAATGCTTAGTTTATGATTTATAGTCAACATTAATGAAATGTCCCCAACAGCGTTTTCAGCCCGAGTGGAGCACATTTTGACTGTTTTTTTTTAAAAACATCATTGTACATTGAAATTTCTGCTTGCGTATGCTTTAGAAGCAAGAATTAAGAGGACTACATTCATTATTTCAGCTGAAAAATGCTTAGTTTATGATTTATAGTCAACATTAATGTAATGTCCCAAACAAGCGTTTTCAGCCCGAGTGGAGCACATTTTGACTGTTTTTTAAAAACATCATTGTACATTGAAATTTCTGCTTGCGTATGCTTTAGAAGCAAGAATTAAGAGGACTACATTCATTATTTCAGCTGAAAAATGCTTAGTTTATGATTTATAGTCAACATTAATGTAATGTCCCAAACAAGCGTTTTCAGCCCGAGTGGAGCACATTTTGACTGTTTTTTTAAAAACATCATTGTACATTGAAATTTCTGCTTGCGTATGCTTTAGAAGCAAGAATTAAGAGGACTACATTCATTATTTCAGCTGAAAAATGCTTAGTTTATGATTTATAGTCAACATTAATGAAATGTCCCCAACACCGTTTTCAGCCCGAGTGGAGCACATTTTGACTGTTTTTTTAAAAACATCATTGTACATTGAAATTTCTGCTTGCGTATGCTTTAGAAGCAAGAATTAAGAGGACTACATTCATTATTTCAGCTGAAAAATGCTTAGTTTTTGATTTGTAGTCAACATTAATGAAATGTCCCCAACAGCGTTTTCAGCCCGAGTGGAGCACATTTTGACTGTTTTTTTTAAAAACATCATTGTACATTGAAATTTCTGCTTGCGTATGCTTTAGAAGCAAGAATTAAGAGGACTACATTCATTATTTCAGCTGAAACATGCTTAGTTTATGATTTATAGTCAACATTAAGGAAATGTTCCGAACAAGCGTTTTCAGCCCGAGTGGAGCACATTTTGACCGTTTTTTTAAAAACATCATTGTACATTGAAATTTCTGCTTGTGTATGCTTTAGAAGCAAGAATTAAGAGGACTACATTCATTATTTCAGCTGAAAAATGCTTAGTTTATGATTTATAGTCAACATTAATGAAATGTCCCCAACAGCGTTTTCAGCCCGAGTGGAGCACATTTTGACTGTTTTTTTTAAAAACATCATTGTACATTGAAATTTCTGCTTGCGTATGCTTTAGAAGCAAGAATTAAGAGGACTACATTCATTATTTCAGCTGAAAAATGCTTAGTTTATGATTTATAGTCAACATTAATGAAATGTTCCAAACAAGCGTTTTCAGCCCGAGTGGAGCACATTTTGACCGTTTTTTTAAAAACATCATTGTACATTGAAATTTCTGTTTGCGTATGCTTTAGAAGCAAGAATTAAGAGGACTACATTCATTATTTCAGCTGAAAAATGCTTAGTTTATGATTTATAGTCAACATTAATGTAATGTCCCAAACAAGCGTTTTCAGCCCGAGTGGAGCACATTTTGACCGTTTTTTTAAAAACATCATTGTACATTGAAATTACTGTTTGCGTATGCTTTAGAAGCAAGAATTAAGAGGACTACATTCATTATTTCAGCTGAAAAATGCTTAGTTTATGATTTATAGTCAACATTAATGTAATGTCCCAAACAAGCGTTTTCAGCCCGAGTGGAGCACATTTTGACTGTTTTTTAAAAACATCATTGTACATTGAAATTTCTGCTTGCGTATGCTTTAGAAGCAAGAATTAAGAGGACTACATTCATTATTTCAGCTGAAAAATGCTTAGTTTATGATTTATAGTCAACATTAATGAAATGTTCCAAACAAGCGTTTTCAGCCCGAGTGGAGCACATTTTGACCGTTTTTTTAAAAACATCATTGTACATTGAAATTTCTGTTTGCGTATGCTTTAGAAGCAAGAATTAAGAGGACTACATTCATTATTTCAGCTGAAAAATGCTTAGTTTATGATTTATAGTCAACATTAATGTAATGTCCCAAACAAGCGTTTTCAGCCCGAGTGGAGCACATTTTGACTGTTTTTTTAAAAACATCATTGTACATTGAAATTTCTGCTTGCGTATGCTTTAGAAGCAAGAATTAAGAGGACTACATTCATTATTTCAGCTGAAAAATGCTTAGTTTATGATTTATAGTCAACATTAATGAAATGTCCCCAACAGCGTTTTCAGCCCGAGTGGAGCACATTTTGACTGTTTTTTTAAAAACATCATTGTACATTGAAATTTCTGCTTGCGTATGCTTTAGAAGCAAGAATTAAGAGGACTACATTCATTATTTCAGCTGAAAAATGCTTAGTTTATGATTTATAGTCAACATTAATGTAATGTCCCAAACAAGCGTTTTCAGCCCGAGTGGAGCACATTTTGACTGTTTTTTTAAAAACATCATTGTACATTGAAATTTCTGCTTGCGTATGCTTTAGAAGCAAGAATTAAGAGGACTACATTCATTATTTCAGCTGAAAAATGCTTAGTTTATGATTTATAGTCAACATTAATGTAATGTCCCAAACAAGCGTTTTCAGCCCGAGTGGAGCACATTTTGACTGTTTTTTTAAAAACATCATTGTACATTGAAATTTCTGCTTGCGTATGCTTTAGAAGCAAGAATTAAGAGGACTACATTCATTATTTCAGCTGAAAAATGCTTAGTTTATGATTTATAGTCAACATTAATGAAATGTCCCCAACAGCGTTTTCAGCCCGAGTGGAGCACATTTTGACTGTTTTTTTAAAAACATCATTGTACATTGAAATGTCTGCTTGCGTATGCTTTAGAAGCAAGAATTAAGAGGACTACATTCATTATTTCAGCTGAAAAATGCTTAGTTTTTGATTTATAGTCAACATTAATGAAATGTCCCCAACAGCGTTTTCAGCCCGAGTGGAGCACATTTTGACTGTTTTTTTTAAAAACATCATTGTACATTGAAATTTCTGCTTGCGTATGCTTTAGAAGCAAGAATTAAGAGGACTACATTCATTATTTCAGCTGAAAAATGCTTAGTTTATGATTTATAGTCAACATTAATGTAATGTCCCAAACAAGCGTTTTCAGCCCGAGTGGAGCACATTTTGACTGTTTTTTTAAAAACATCATTGTACATTGAAATTTCTGCTTGCGTATGCTTTAGAAGCAAGAATTAAGAGGACTACATTCATTATTTCAGCTGAAAAATGCTTAGTTTATGATTTATAGTCAACATTAAGGAAATGTTCCAAACAAGCGTTTTCAGCCCGAGTGGAGCACATTTTGACCGTTTTTTTAAAAACATCATTGTACATTGAAATTTCTGTTTGCGTATGCTTTAGAAGCAAGAATTAAGAGGACTACATTCATTATTTCAGCTGAAAAATGCTTAGTTTATGATTTATAGTCAACATTAATGAAATGTTCCAAACAAGCGTTTTCAGCCCGAGTGGAGCACATTTTGACCGTTTTTTTAAAAACATCATTGTACATTGAAATTTCTGTTTGCGTATGCTTTAGAAGCAAGAATTAAGAGGACTACATTCATTATTTCAGCTGAAAAATGCTTAGTTTATGATTTATAGTCAACATTAATGTAATGTCCCAAACAAGCGTTTTCAGCCCGAGTGGAGCACATTTTGACCGTTTTTTTAAAAACATCATTGTACATTGAAATTTCTGTTTGCGTATGCTTTAGAAGCAAGAATTAAGAGGACTACATTCATTATTTCAGCTGAAAAATGCTTAGTTTATGATTTATAGTCAACATTAATGTAATGTCCCAAACAAGCGTTTTCAGCCCGAGTGGAGCACATTTTGACTGTTTTTTTAAAAACATCATTGTACATTGAAATTTCTGCTTGCGTATGCTTTAGAAGCAAGAATTAAGAGGACTACATTCATTATTTCAGCTGAAAAATGCTTAGTTTATGATTTATAGTCAACATTAATGAAATGTTCCAAACAAGCGTTTTCAGCCCGAGTGGAGCACATTTTGACCGTTTTTTTAAAAACATCATTGTACATTGAAATTTCTGCTTGCGTATGCTTTAGAAGCAAGAATTAAGAGGACTACATTCATTATTTCAGCTGAAAAATGCTTAGTTTATGATTTATAGTCAACATTAAGGAAATGTTCCAAACAAGCGTTTTCAGCCCGAGTGGAGCACATTTTGACTGTTTTTTTAAAAACATCATTGTACATTGAAATTTCTGCTTGCGTATGCTTTAGAAGCAAGAATTAAGAGGACTACATTCATTATTTCAGCTGAAAAATGCTTAGTTTATGATTTATAGTCAACATTAATGAAATGTTCCAAACAAGCGTTTTCAGCCCGAGTGGAGCACATTTTGACCCTTTTTTTAAAAACATCATTGTACATTGAAATTTCTGCTTGCGTATGCTTTAGAAGCAAGAATTAAGAGGACTACATTCATTATTTCAGCTGAAAAATGCTTAGTTTATGATTTATAGTCAACATCAATGTCATGTCCCAAACAAGCGTTTTCAGCCCGAGTGGAGCACATTTTGACTGTTTTTTTAAAAACATCATTGTACATTGAAATTTCTGCTTGCGTATGCTTTAGAAGCGAGAATTAAGAGGACTACATTCATTATTTCAGCTGAAAAATGCTTAGTTTATGATTTATAGTCAACATTAATGAAATGTTCCAAACAAGCATTTTCAGCCCGAGTGGAGCACATTTTGACCCTTTTTTTAAAAACATCATTGTACATTGAAATTTCTGCTTGCGTATGCTTTAGAAGCAAGAATTAAGAGGACTACATTCATTATTTCAGCTAAAAATGCTTAGTTTATGATTTATAGTCAACATTAATGTAATGTCCCAAACAAGCGTTTTCAGCCCGAGTGGAGCACATTTTGACTGTTTTTTTAAAAACATCATTGTACATTGAAATTTCTGCTTGCGTATGCTTTAGAAGCAAGAATTAAGAGGACTACATTCATTATTTCAGCTGAAAAATGCTTAGTTTTTGATTTGTAGTCACATTAATGAAATGTCCCCAACAGCGTTTTCAGCCCGAGTGGAGCACATTTTGACTGTTTTTTTTAAAAACATCATTGTACATTGAAATTTCTGCTTGCGTATGCTTTAGAAGCAAGAATTAAGAGGACTACATTCATTATTTCAGCTGAAACATGCTTAGTTTATGATTTATAGTCAACATTAAGGAAATGTTCCGAACAAGCGTTTTCAGCCCGAGTGGAGCACATTTTGACCGTTTTTTTAAAAACATCATTGTACATTGAAATTTCTGCTTGTGTATGCTTTAGAAGCAAGAATTAAGAGGACTACATTCATTATTTCAGCTGAAAAATGCTTAGTTTATGATTTATAGTCAACATTAATGTAATGTCCCAAACAAGCGTTTTCAGCCCGAGTGGAGCACATTTTGACTGTTTTTTTAAAAACATCATTGTACATTGAAATTTCTGCTTGCGTATGCTTTAGAAGCAAGAATTAAGAGGACTACATTCATTATTTCAGCTGAAAAATGCTTAGTTTATGATTTATAGTCAACATTAAGGAAATGTTCCAAACAAGCGTTTTCAGCCCGAGTGGAGCACATTTTGACCGTTTTTTTAAAAACATCATTGTACATTGAAATTTCTGTTTGCGTATGCTTTAGAAGCAAGAATTAAGAGGACTACATTCATTATTTCAGCTGAAAAATGCTTAGTTTATGATTTATAGTCAACATTAATGAAATGTTCCAAACAAGCGTTTTCAGCCCGAGTGGAGCACATTTTGACCGTTTTTTTAAAAACATCATTGTACATTGAAATTTCTGTTTGCGTATGCTTTAGAAGCAAGAATTAAGAGGACTACATTCATTATTTCAGCTGAAAAATGCTTAGTTTATGATTTATAGTCAACATTAATGTAATGTCCCAAACAAGCGTTTTCAGCCCGAGTGGAGCACATTTTGACCGTTTTTTTAAAAACATCATTGTACATTGAAATTTCTGTTTGCGTATGCTTTAGAAGCAAGAATTAAGAGGACTACATTCATTATTTCAGCTGAAAAATGCTTAGTTTATGATTTATAGTCAACATTAATGTAATGTCCCAAACAAGCGTTTTCAGCCCGAGTGGAGCACATTTTGACTGTTTTTTTAAAAACATCATTGTACATTGAAATTTCTGCTTGCGTATGCTTTAGAAGCAAGAATTAAGAGGACTACATTCATTATTTCAGCTGAAAAATGCTTAGTTTATGATTTATAGTCAACATTAATGAAATGTTCCAAACAAGCGTTTTCAGCCCGAGTGGAGCACATTTTGACCGTTTTTTTAAAAACATCATTGTACATTGAAATTTCTGCTTGCGTATGCTTTAGAAGCAAGAATTAAGAGGACTACATTCATTATTTCAGCTGAAAAATGCTTAGTTTATGATTTATAGTCAACATTAATGAAATGTTCCAAACAAGCGTTTTCAGCCCGAGTGGAGCACATTTTGACCCTTTTTTTAAAAACATCATTGTACATTGAAATTTCTGCTTGCGTATGCTTTAGAAGCAAGAATTAAGAGGACTACATTCATTATTTCAGCTGAAAAATGCTTAGTTTATGATTTATAGTCAACATTAATGTCATGTCCCAAACAAGCGTTTTCAGCCCGAGTGGAGCACATTTTGACTGTTTTTTTAAAAACATCATTGTACATTGAAATTTCTGCTTGCGTATGCTTTAGAAGCGAGAATTAAGAGGACTACATTCATTATTTCAGCTGAAAAATGCTTAGTTTATGATTTATAGTCAACATTAATGAAATGTTCCAAACAAGCGTTTTCAGCCCGAGTGGAGCACATTTTGACCCTTTTTTTAAAAACATCATTGTACATTGAAATTTCTGCTTGCGTATGCTTTAGAAGCAAGAATTAAGAGGACTACATTCATTATTTCAGCTGAAAAATGCTTAGTTTATGATTTATAGTCAACATTAATGTAATGTCCCAAACAAGCGTTTTCAGCCCGAGTGGAGCACATTTTGACTGTTTTTTTAAAAACATCATTGTACATTGAAATTTCTGCTTGCGTATGCTTTAGAAGCAAGAATTAAGAGGACTACATTCATTATTTCAGCTGAAAAATGCTTAGTTTTTGATTTGTAGTCAACATTAATGAAATGTCCCCAACAGCGTTTTCAGCCCGAGTGGAGCACATTTTGACTGTTTTTTTTAAAAACATCATTGTACATTGAAATTTCTGCTTGCGTATGCTTTAGAAGCAAGAATTAAGAGGACTACATTCATTATTTCAGCTGAAACATGCTTAGTTTATGATTTATAGTCAACATTAAGGAAATGTTCCGAACAAGCGTTTTCAGCCCGAGTGGAGCACATTTTGACCGTTTTTTTAAAAACATCATTGTACATTGAAATTTCTGCTTGTGTATGCTTTAGAAGCAAGAATTAAGAGGACTACATTCATTATTTCAGCTGAAAAATGCTTAGTTTATGATTTATAGTCAACATTAATGAAATGTCCCCAACAGCGTTTTCAGCCCGAGTGGAGCACATTTTGACTGTTTTTTTTAAAAACATCATTGTACATTGAAATTTCTGCTTGCGTATGCTTTAGAAGCAAGAATTAAGAGGACTACATTCATTATTTCAGCTGAAAAATGCTTAGTTTATGATTTATAGTCAACATTAATGAAATGTTCCAAACAAGCGTTTTCAGCCCGAGTGGAGCACATTTTGACCGTTTTTTTAAAAACATCATTGTACATTGAAATTTCTGTTTGCGTATGCTTTAGAAGCAAGAATTAAGAGGACTACATTCATTATTTCAGCTGAAAAATGCTTAGTTTATGATTTATAGTCAACATTAATGTAATGTCCCAAACAAGCGTTTTCAGCCCGAGTGGAGCACATTTTGACTGTTTTTTAAAAACATCATTGTACATTGAAATTTCTGCTTGCGTATGCTTTAGAAGCAAGAATTAAGAGGACTACATTCATTATTTCAGCTGAAAAATGCTTAGTTTATGATTTATAGTCAACATTAATGAAATGTTCCAAACAAGCGTTTTCAGCCCGAGTGGAGCACATTTTGACCGTTTTTTTAAAAACATCATTGTACATTGAAATTTCTGTTTGCGTATGCTTTAGAAGCAAGAATTAAGAGGACTACATTCATTATTTCAGCTGAAAAATGCTTAGTTTATGATTTATAGTCAACATTAATGTAATGTCCCAAACAAGCGTTTTCAGCCCGAGTGGAGCACATTTTGACTGTTTTTTTAAAAACATCATTGTACATTGAAATTTCTGCTTGCGTATGCTTTAGAAGCAAGAATTAAGAGGACTACATTCATTATTTCAGCTGAAAAATGCTTAGTTTATGATTTATAGTCAACATTAATGAAATGTCCCCAACAGCGTTTTCAGCCCGAGTGGAGCACATTTTGACTGTTTTTTTAAAAACATCATTGTACATTGAAATTTCTGCTTGCGTATGCTTTAGAAGCAAGAATTAAGAGGACTACATTCATTATTTCAGCTGAAAAATGCTTAGTTTTTGATTTGTAGTCAACATTAATGAAATGTCCCCAACAGCGTTTTCAGCCCGAGTGGAGCACATTTTGACTGTTTTTTTTAAAAACATCATTGTACATTGAAATTTCTGCTTGCGTATGCTTTAGAAGCAAGAATTAAGAGGACTACATTCATTATTTCAGCTGAAAAATGCTTAGTTTATGATTTATAGTCAACATTAAGGAAATGTTCCGAACAAGCGTTTTCAGCCCGAGTGGAGCACATTTTGACCGTTTTTTTAAAAACATCATTGTACATTGAAATTTCTGCTTGCGTATGCTTTAGAAGCAAGAATTAAGAGGACTACATTCATTATTTCAGCTGAAAAATGCTTAGTTTATGATTTATAGTCAACATTAATGAAATGTCCCCAACAGCGTTTTCAGCCCGAGTGGAGCACATTTTGACTGTTTTTTTTTAAAAACATCATTGTACATTGAAATTTCTGCTTGCGTATGCTTTAGAAGCAAGAATTAAGAGGACTACATTCATTATTTCAGCTGAAAAATGCTTAGTTTATGATTTATAGTCAACATTAATGTAATGTCCCAAACAAGCGTTTTCAGCCCGAGTGGAGCACATTTTGACTGTTTTTTAAAAACATCATTGTACATTGAAATTTCTGCTTGCGTATGCTTTAGAAGCAAGAATTAAGAGGACTACATTCATTATTTCAGCTGAAAAATGCTTAGTTTATGATTTATAGTCAACATTAATGTAATGTCCCAAACAAGCGTTTTCAGCCCGAGTGGAGCACATTTTGACTGTTTTTTTAAAAACATCATTGTACATTGAAATTTCTGCTTGCGTATGCTTTAGAAGCAAGAATTAAGAGGACTACATTCATTATTTCAGCTGAAAAATGCTTAGTTTATGATTTATAGTCAACATTAATGAAATGTCCCCAACAGCGTTTTCAGCCCGAGTGGAGCACATTTTGACTGTTTTTTTAAAAACATCATTGTACATTGAAATTTCTGCTTGCGTATGCTTTAGAAGCAAGAATTAAGAGGACTACATTCATTATTTCAGCTGAAAAATGCTTAGTTTTTGATTTGTAGTCAACATTAATGAAATGTCCCCAACAGCGTTTTCAGCCCGAGTGGAGCACATTTTGACTGTTTTTTTTAAAAACATCATTGTACATTGAAATTTCTGCTTGCGTATGCTTTAGAAGCAAGAATTAAGAGGACTACATTCATTATTTCAGCTGAAAAATGCTTAGTTTATGATTTATAGTCAACATTAAGGAAATGTTCCGAACAAGCGTTTTCAGCCCGAGTGGAGCACATTTTGACCGTTTTTTTAAAAACATCATTGTACATTGAAATTTCTGCTTGCGTATGCTTTAGAAGCAAGAATTAAGAGGACTACATTCATTATTTCAGCTGAAAAATGCTTAGTTTATGATTTATAGTCAACATTAATGAAATGTCCCCAACAGCGTTTTCAGCCCGAGTGGAGCACATTTTGACTGTTTTTTTTTAAAAACATCATTGTACATTGAAATTTCTGCTTGCGTATGCTTTAGAAGCAAGAATTAAGAGGACTACATTCATTATTTCAGCTGAAAAATGCTTAGTTTATGATTTATAGTCAACATTAATGAAATGTTCCAAACAAGCGTTTTCAGCCCGAGTGGAGCACATTTTGACCCTTTTTTTAAAAACATCATTGTACATTGAAATTTCTGTTTGCGTATGCTTTAGAAGCAAGAATTAAGAGGACTACATTCATTATTTCAGCTGAAAAATGCTTAGTTTATGATTTATAGTCAACATTAATGTAATGTCCCAAACAAGCGTTTTCAGCCCGAGTGGAGCACATTTTGACCGTTTTTTTAAAAACATCATTGTACATTGAAATTTCTGTTTGCGTATGCTTTAGAAGCAAGAATTAAGAGGACTACATTCATTATTTCAGCTGAAAAATGCTTAGTTTATGATTTATAGTCAACATTAATGTAATGTCCCAAACAAGCGTTTTCAGCCCGAGTGGAGCACATTTTGACTGTTTTTTTAAAAACATCATTGTACATTGAAATTTCTGCTTGCGTATGCTTTAGAAGCAAGAATTAAGAGGACTACATTCATTATTTCAGCTGAAAAATGCTTAGTTTATGATTTATAGTCAACATTAATGAAATGTTCCAAACAAGCGTTTTCAGCCCGAGTGGAGCACATTTTGACCGTTTTTTTAAAAACATCATTGTACATTGAAATTTCTGCTTGCGTATGCTTTAGAAGCAAGAATTAAGAGGACTACATTCATTATTTCAGCTGAAAAATGCTTAGTTTATGATTTATAGTCAACATTAATGTCATGTCCCAAACAAGCGTTTTCAGCCCGAGTGGAGCACATTTTGACTGTTTTTTTAAAAACATCATTGTACATTGAAATTTCTGCTTGCGTATGCTTTAGAAGCAAGAATTAAGAGGACTACATTCATTATTTCAGCTGAAAAATGCTTAGTTTATGATTTATAGTCAACATTAATGAAATGTTCCAAACAAGCGTTTTCAGCCCGAGTGGAGCACATTTTGACCCTTTTTTTAAAAACATCATTGTACATTGAAATTTCTGCTTGCGTATGCTTTAGAAGCGAGAATTAAGAGGACTACATTCATTATTTCAGCTGAAAAATGCTTAGTTTATGATTTATAGTCAACATTAATGAAATGTTCCAAACAAGCGTTTTCAGCCCGAGTGGAGCACATTTTGACTGTTTTTTTAAAAACATCATTGTACATTGAAATTTCTGCTTGCGTATGCTTTAGAAGCAAGAATTAAGAGGACTACATTCATTATTTCAGCTGAAAAATGCTTAGTTTATGATTTATAGTCAACATTAATGTAATGTCCCAAACAAGCGTTTTCAGCCCGAGTGGAGCACATTTTGACTGTTTTTTTAAAAACATCATTGTACATTGAAATTTCTGCTTGCGTATGCTTTAGAAGCAAGAATTAAGAGGACTACATTCATTATTTCAGCTGAAAAATGCTTAGTTTTTGATTTGTAGTCAACATTAATGAAATGTCCCCAACAGCGTTTTCAGCCCGAGTGGAGCACATTTTGACTGTTTTTTTTAAAAACATCATTGTACATTGAAATTTCTGCTTGCGTATGCTTTAGAAGCAAGAATTAAGAGGACTACATTCATTATTTCAGCTGAAACATGCTTAGTTTATGATTTATAGTCAACATTAAGGAAATGTTCCGAACAAGCGTTTTCAGCCCGAGTGGAGCACATTTTGACCGTTTTTTTAAAAACATCATTGTACATTGAAATTTCTGCTTGTGTATGCTTTAGAAGCAAGAATTAAGAGGACTACATTCATTATTTCAGCTGAAAAATGCTTAGTTTATGATTTATAGTCAACATTAATGAAATGTCCCCAACAGCGTTTTCAGCCCGAGTGGAGCACATTTTGACTGTTTTTTTTAAAAACATCATTGTACATTGAAATTTCTGCTTGCGTATGCTTTAGAAGCAAGAATTAAGAGGACTACATTCATTATTTCAGCTGAAAAATGCTTAGTTTATGATTTATAGTCAACATTAATGAAATGTTCCAAACAAGCGTTTTCAGCCCGAGTGGAGCACATTTTGACCGTTTTTTTAAAAACATCATTGTACATTGAAATTTCTGTTTGCGTATGCTTTAGAAGCAAGAATTAAGAGGACTACATTCATTATTTCAGCTGAAAAATGCTTAGTTTATGATTTATAGTCAACATTAATGTAATGTCCCAAACAAGCGTTTTCAGCCCGAGTGGAGCACATTTTGACCGTTTTTTTAAAAACATCATTGTACATTGAAATTTCTGTTTGCGTATGCTTTAGAAGCAAGAATTAAGAGGACTACATTCATTATTTCAGCTGAAAAATGCTTAGTTTATGATTTATAGTCAACATTAATGTAATGTCCCAAACAAGCGTTTTCAGCCCGAGTGGAGCACATTTTGACTGTTTTTTTAAAAACATCATTGTACATTGAAATTTCTGCTTGCGTATGCTTTAGAAGCAAGAATTAAGAGGACTACATTCATTATTTCAGCTGAAAAATGCTTAGTTTATGATTTATAGTCAACATTAATGAAATGTTCCAAACAAGCGTTTTCAGCCCGAGTGGAGCACATTTTGACCGTTTTTTTAAAAACATCATTGTACATTGAAATTTCTGCTTGCGTATGCTTTAGAAGCAAGAATTAAGAGGACTACATTCATTATTTCAGCTGAAAAATGCTTAGTTTATGATTTATAGTCAACATTAATGTCATGTCCCAAACAAGCGTTTTCAGCCCGAGTGGAGCACATTTTGACTGTTTTTTTAAAAACATCATTGTACATTGAAATTTCTGCTTGCGTATGCTTTAGAAGCAAGAATTAAGAGGACTACATTCATTATTTCAGCTGAAAAATGCTTAGTTTATGATTTATAGTCAACATTAATGAAATGTTCCAAACAAGCGTTTTCAGCCCGAGTGGAGCACATTTTGACCCTTTTTTTAAAAACATCATTGTACATTGAAATTTCTGCTTGCGTATGCTTTAGAAGCAAGAATTAAGAGGACTACATTCATTATTTCAGCTGAAAAATGCTTAGTTTATGATTTATAGTCAACATTAATGTCATGTCCCAAACAAGCGTTTTCAGCCCGAGTGGAGCACATTTTGACTGTTTTTTTAAAAACATCATTGTACATTGAAATTTCTGCTTGCGTATGCTTTAGAAGCGAGAATTAAGAGGACTACATTCATTATTTCAGCTGAAAAATGCTTAGTTTATGATTTATAGTCAACATTAATGAAATGTTCCAAACAAGCGTTTTCAGCCCGAGTGGAGCACATTTTGACTGTTTTTTTAAAAACATCATTGTACATTGAAATTTCTGCTTGCGTATGCTTTAGAAGCAAGAATTAAGAGGACTGCATTCATTATTTCAGCTGAAAAATGCTTAGTTTATGATTTATAGTCAACATTAATGAAATGTCCCAAACAAGCGTTTTCAGCCCGAGTGGAGCACATTTTGACCCTTTTTAAAAAACAATGTACAATGAAATTTCTGCTTGTTTATGCTTTAGAAGCAATAATTAAGAGGACTACATTCATCATTTCTACTGAAAAATGCTTAATTTAAGATTTTTAGTCAACAATAATGAAGTGGCCAAAACAGCGTTTTCAGCCCGAGTGGAGAACATTTTGACCCTTTTTAAAAAAACATCACTGTACAATGAAATTTCTGCTTGCGAATGCTTTAGATGCAAGAATTAAGAGGACTACATTCATCGTTTTTGCTGAAAAATCCCTAATTTAAGATTTTTAGTCAACATTAATGAAATGGACAAAACAGCGTTTTCAGCCCGAGTGGAGCACATTTTTACCCTTTTTAAAAACCATCATTGTACAATAAAATTTATGCTTGCGTATGCTTTAGAAGCAAGAATTTAGAGGACTACATTCATCATTTCTACAAGGTGATTTTAGGCGCAGACATTAAATTACTATAGCTGTGGATCCGAAGGAAGAATTGAGCAGACAGCCGGTAAGCCCCGTTTGTTCCTCAGCGTTGCGCATGCGATGGTTGTGCGGTGGCGGAAATAGGCACGGGGGGGGGGGGGGCTAAATCATTCGGTGTGTGCATTGTATTTAGTGGCTTGCTGAAGTTTATTCTTTGTTGTATTCGCGCGTTAATTAATTTAAAAGTTGGTAGTCTAATTTTAAGGCACTGCTAGTTTAATGTCAAACGCGTACTGTGTATTTTGATTATGTTATATTGTGTATCTGGTTTTATAAGGAATGTGAAAAGAGTTAATGTTTTTTGTTTGTTTTTTACCTGCGACCAACATAACAAGGATTGAAGAAAATCAAAATAAAAAAGGAGAAAAAAAAAAAAGGAAAAACAAGAATCTGGTCATTGAGTGGAACCCAGTTAGAAGCTCGGCTTTTGTAGTACCCCTTCAAGTGTGAGAGAAGCACAGCAAAAAAAAAAAAACACTTGACAGTAAAAAACTGAGCAGTTGCTGGTTGAAGAAGCATACCAAACCAGCATTGCGTCCAGGCCAGCCCGCTCCTGCTGCTGAGGCCACATCTTGCCCGCTCCTGCCAAGCTCAGTAAGCTAACGTTGTTACCAAAGCCCAGGATGGCCGAGTCGAAGTCTCTGCAACAGTTGAAGAGAGAGAGATTGACCGCCAAACAGCGGTTTACCCGACAAGCAAAGGCACTGCTAAAGTCTTGCAAGAAAATGTCGACAGAAGAACTATTGGGAGCCTTAAGCAAGGTGACATTCGAGGCTGAGAAGATATTGGAGGCAAATGAGGAAGTGGAAGCTTTCATTGAGGAAGCGGAGCTTTAATCTACTGCTTAAGAGGACATCACTACTGCTAAAGAGGACATCAATGTGGATCTGAGGAAGACGACAGAAGACTGCGAACAGAAGCTTGAGGAAGTGGAAACTATTGTCCAGGAGGTGCTGTGGCGAAGTTTTGGCTGCTCCGAACGCTCATTTGCTGTGGAGGCAGCCGAAAAAGACTGTAGGCGCCTGGCAAGGAAATCCGGCCTTAAGCTGGAGGTGTATGAACTAATGCTCAGCAACCTTGAAGGGTTGGTGAAAAAGGCAAAGGAATCCATGCACCAGTGGACTCGATGGGTTCCAGAAGAGGAACGGCCTGACTTCCAGCAGCGCATCAGGAATGTGGAGGGCTCGCTACTGGAGTTAACCTCAGAAAAAGCTACCCTACTGCTAGTAAAGCTGGAAAGTAGTTCCTCAGAGGAAGTGCCACACCAGTCACCTGCCATTACACTCAAACCAAAGGCACTACCACAGTTCTACGGCAACAAACGAGACTTCTACCCCTGGAGGAAAGAGTGGGAGGCACTCCAAAGGCAAGGGGAACCGACCGGGTCCAGGGAGGTCAAAAAGATCCAACTGCTGGGTAGCCTGGAGGACAAAGTCGTGAGGGACCTTCGCCTGTCAACATACGGGACGGCGGATGAGATCTTTCGGGTCCTCGAAAACATGTTCGGAAACAAAATGGCAATTGTGCTGGAAATCATGGAGGAGCTACAGGCACTGCCACCAGTTAAAAGTCACCATCCCAGGAAGATTGTGGACTTAATACAAATTGTGGAATAGGCCCTATTCCACCTCAGTATGACCTCAGTGGACTAGGGAACACCGGTGCCCTGAAAAATCCACTCGTCACAAAGTCCCTGGAAAGTAACCTGCCGAAGGATTTAAAGAAAGAGTGGCTAGTCCATGTGTCAGAAGAGGAAGATCCCTCCCCTGAGGACAGGTTTGACATGCTCATTAAGTTCCTTAAAAATCAAAAGAAGATATATGGGCAAGTAGACTGTGCCGAAGAGGAGTCTGCTGGCAGAGAAAGGCCTTGAAGAGTTCCCTGTCATTATGATGATCCTGGAAGTCACCGCAAATGCTGGCCAGAAGATTGGGACTCTGATAGACTTGGCCTCTGACACAAACTACATAACTCATGAGTAAGCTGAACTTGAGGAGTGAGGATGTGACTCTTGTAGTCCATGGAGTCGGCGGGATGCAAGTGACTGTGGAGACCAAGCGGTACCTGCTAAAGATCCGGGTTTCAACTCCAAGAGGAACCCTGAGATCCCACCAGCTTGTTTGCTACGGGCTGGACAGCATTACCAAGGTGGTTTAGGGGTTGGCCTAAATCATTCGGCGTGTGTATTGTAGTTAATGGCTTGCTGAAATTTATTCTTTGTTGTATTCGCGTAATTTAAAAATAGGTAGTCTAATTTTAAGGCACTGCTAGTTTAATGTCAAACACGTACTGTGTATTTTGATTATGTAATATTGTGTATCGGGTTTTATAAGGAATGTGAAAAAAGTTAATGTTTTTTGTTTAGGGTTTTTTACCTGTGACCAACATAACAAGGATTGAAGAAAATCAAAATAAAAAAGGAAATAAAAAAGGAAAAACAAGAGTCTGGTCATTGAGTGGAACCCAGTTAGAAGCTCAGTTTTGGTACTAACCCTTCAAGTGTGGGAGAAGCACAGCAAAAAAGTTAAAACACTTGACATTATTCGAAAATGAAATTTCTGCTTGGTTATGCTTTTTAGAAGCAAGAATATTCAGGATAACATTCATCATTTTTGCTGAACTACGTTTAGTTTATGTTTTACAGTCAACGTTAATGAAATGACCAAAACAGCGTTTTCAGCCCGAGTGGAGGACATTTTGACCCTATTTGGCAGACATCATTCTACAATGAAATTTCTGCTTGGTTATGCTTTAGAAGCAAGAATATTTAGGATAACATTAATCTTTTCTGTTGAAATATATTTAGTTTTTATTTTACAGACAACATTAATGAAATGGCCAAAACAGCGTTTTCAGCCCGAGTGAAGCACATTTTGACCCTTCTTGGCAAACATCATTCTACAACTAGATTATGTACAATTCCTCAAAAAATTGCGTGTGAAGGGCAAACAGTTGAAGGGAGAGGTGTTGCATGCTGGAGTTATGTTGAATGTTGAAGTGCTTGAACCTGTGACATCATGTGAAATATACAAAGTTGGCATTGTTTTAAATAGGCCTATCTTTGTAGAAGATAAAAGAAAAAAATAAAACATTAGGAATTGTGGGAACATTTTGAATTGTGGGAAGAGGAAAATGGAATTCATGGAACAGCGGGCTTCGGGGAAATCGATTAAAGTTGGAACATTTTGAATGAGTCAAATAATGTAGAAGATACAAGGAAATACTGAAAATGATGAATAGTTCTTTAACACTATTTTCTTCATAATATTTTTAGTAAACTCTCAATTTTCTGGTTTGTAGTTACCATTCTCCTAGTAAAATAAAAATTCTGGATGGAGCCCTGTTGTGTGTGCGCATGAGTGTGTGTATTCGTTCGTCACTTACATGGATGAATTGTCCATCCACGGTCACCGTCTCCTCATGCAGTTTTTGTTTCATGACGGATAGCATTGACGGCACAGATGAGGCATAGAGGAGCTCTCTCTGGCTGGGGCCTCCTTTTCCTCTGGTAATTGCAGTTGGGGCCCGACATCAATTTTGTGGCCCTTCTACTTATTGACAAACACGAAACTGCTGCCCTCTTTTTGACTTTGGATGCAGTTTTTACTTAGAGTCATGTGTTCTGCAACCACCTTAGCGATGAACAATGTTGTATCCATTCTGAAAGAGAAAAGCAAAAACTATTGACGTTGTTTTTTTTTTGTATTCGATATATGTCAAAACTCATTTTGGCTCTGGGGCCGGATCTACACCTTCTGTTTTCAGGTGGATCAGTAAATAAATGTCAACTCTAGCTTTGTTTCCCAGAACTATGTTTTATCATTAGCCTACATTTGTAGCCTATCCTACATACCTATCGTAATCACGGATGACAAGAGATCTGTTCTAAGCAAAACACATATATTCACAAACGATTGCATTAGAAAAAAATATGTTTTTGTGTTTGGTGGTGAATGTGTTAACAACGGCTTTATTTTAACAGTTGACTGAATGCAATTTTACTCCTGAACCAACTCACCACACTAACAAACCGAAGTGGAAGCTATGATTATTTAGTTTTTTGGCCTTGATTGTCATACTACTTTGAAACAAAAAATAAAACGTTATAGCAGCGCATGGCCAGTAAGATTAAGTTATATCATATTAATATTAATCGTCTTTTGCATGAAACCAGATTAATTTTATTTTTAATACACTGGACGTGAGGGATTTTTTCATATTTACTGCTCTCTAGCGGCGGAAGGGAGCATTTGTTTTGATTTCTTTTAAAAATCAAAACTTTTGATAGAGATGAACTACAGACTCGCTTTTTTCGACGGACTGAAATTTTTGCCGGGTCGAATGAAATCTAGTGTTGTAGAAATCAAAGCTTTTTGATCCACTGAATCCGTCTGAAGCAACTGTGTTGAAATGGGTCAGTATCGCGACGCACTCACATGAATCCATGTTGAGCATCACGACTGCTTCCTGAAACACTGCATCAATGGGACAGTTGTGTCAAAATGGGTCAGAGTTTCAAAGCATTTGACACAATTCAGTATGGTGACATATTTTTGATAAAACCACATTGCATTTCCATTTGACATTTGGGCAATGTATAATAAAAATACAAGAAACTATTGTAACATTCTTAGAAAACAAAAAAAAAAGAAATACTTGTGCAACAAGATACTGTGATGGTACCTTGTTGCAGTTGGTTGGCAACCAGTTCAGGGCGTGCTTCATCTACTGCCTGAAGTAAGGTGGGATAGGTACCAGCAAGCCTGCGATCCTTGTCCTCACAAGGATCGCTGGCTTGCTGGAAGACAGAAAATGGATGGATCAATGGATGGATAGGTATACAATATATATAGATAGAAAATGGATGGATGAATAGGTATATAAAATGCTTCAAACACTGGAATCGGTATTTATGTGTTTTACATATTTTTTTTTTCAAAAATAAAATAATTTCTGTCACATTGGTTCCTATTTTTTGGAGTTGCAGGCATATGAAAATATATTTTAGGTACCTATTTTAGGTATGTATGGATGTATGTATGTATGTATGTATGTATGTATGTATGTATGTATGTATAGTATGTACTGTACAGTATGTACATTGTGTATGCATGTATGTACACTGTACGCATGAGTGTGTACAGTACAGTAGGTATGTATTTGTGAAAAATATAAATATTGCAGATGAACCAGTGCAAAAAATACATAAATATTTAGAAAAATCTCAAAATAATGAATATTTATTTTCATATATTTACATATTACTTTGAATAACCTCTTAAATTTCTGATTAGCAGATACCATGCTCCTAGTAAAATAAATATTCTGGATGGAGCCCTGTTGTGAGTGTGTGTGTATACGTTTGTGACTCAACAAACTTACATGGATGAATTGTCCATCCACAGTCACCGTACCCTCAGGCAGCTTTTGTTTTACGTGGGCTGGTGTTGATGGCACAGATGAGGCACAGAGCAGCTCTCTGGTTTGGGCCTCCTTTTCCTCTGGTAATTGTAGTTGGGGCTCGACATGAATTTTTGTGGCCCTTCTGCTCATTGACAAACACAAAATCGATGCTCTTGTGTCTTTGGACGCAAGGTGAGGACACAGGTTTTGCCTTGACACTTATGTGTTCTGCAACCACCTTAACAATGGAGCAATGCTGTTGCCATTCTGAAAGAGAAAGCCAAAAACACGGTTTTTGATTTGATATATTCTAATTGTTTCAAGAGAGTCACTGAAACTGCATAAAGTACAACAGAAGCTCGTATCTACACAACCTCAATGTGAAATTTAGCCATCAGGTGAAGCACAGCCGCAAAGCACCCATTTAAGCAGCAAGGAAGGCTTCCATTTCAAATGTCACTTTTGCACTAAAATAAATAGTATAATAAATAGTTTTGTATTATTATTACATTACATTTCATATTTCATATTTGGACTGCATTTAAGGCATCACATATATTTTAAAATTAGGTAAATAAGAGATACTTATATAGTATAAAAAGAATTTATGTAAATTATTAAATAATCATTTTAAATTAAGAACTACAGTACTATAAATTTATTATAACGTATTCAAAATAACGAATGAGCTCATTGTAAATGAACAAAAATTATTGTGCCTAACAAGCATTGCAATATGCAACGAGATAGTTTTAGAACATACAAGAATACTTTTTTGCGAGCAATGCAATGGCATTCGGCGGAAAACGACATGGCTTTCAGTTTACATTAGCATCTTAGCTTCGTCGTTCCTTTAGTCAGTGCAGAATAGAAAAATACTTCGATCGCCCTAGAAGAGATTAACATTGGCCGAGGGTCCCCACCAGGGCTCTCACCAGACATCGCCTTTATTCTGTGACGTATTATGAACGGTCAGTCTCGTAATTCTTTTTAAACATAATTAATTTACATCTGGACAGGTAACGTTGCCACATCAAATCCGCTCTTGCATCTGCAAAATGAAATAAATAAAAAATACAGTATTTACTAGACCGATTTAGTGCTAAATTTCTTCTCCACAACTCCAACGCAAAACTGAAAGTAAAAGTAGGAAGCTATAGTGTGTTGTTGCCACTCACTCATTACAAAATAAAAAACGAGTATAAAAAATGAATCTTATGCCAACAGGCTGGATTATTAACATTAGAAAGAAAAAAAGAAACGATGTAAAAAACTATTCTGTATGGAGTCTCATGACTTCCCCCTCTGTGCTGAACAAAAGTGGGAGGCGCAGGCCACCGGCAGGTATAAGTGGGCGTTCATCAAATGTGGCTTCCCACATGGCCAGGGGGATAGTGACTGGGTTCCCCGAGTCCTCCACCACCTCCACTATGTCCACCAAGTAATCAACACGATGGTGATGTTTTTGCTTGACTCGCAGATCTGTTGAGTGGAATGATAAAATGAAGTGTCATAATGGATGAAATTCAAAACAAAATTACTGGTTGTTTACATACACACATTCCAGGCACACGCACGCGCGAGATGGTCATCATTATACTTAACTTTCAGTTTTTAACACAAAACCTTATCATTTTGCGTTTAATGAAAGAGGACTACAGAACTCTTATTGTAATTACCATTAAAAGTTGGAATTCACAGGATTTGTGCAATTTTAAGTTCAACCATAGCTGAGTGTCTAATTTATTCCATTTATTCCAATTAGAATAGATATGAATGACTCATGAACAAAAGTGTGAGGCACAGGCCACCGGCAGGTATAAGTGGGCGCTCATCAAATGTGGCTTCCCACACAGCCAGAGGGATGGTGACTGGGTTGACTCATGTGTTTAATTAATACCATTTATTCCAATTAGAATAGATATGAATGACTCATAGTTATGAAAATGCTTCATATTAACACCTCAATTGGAATTAAGAGGCCAAACCTAAGTTGACTTTCATTTGGATTCACAGGTGTGTTGTATTCATTTTATTAATCCAAACACACGTGTCACGTGTATGGTTCAATCAGAATAGCCAAGCCGTCAATGGTTCTGTCTTGACTGAAATGTGTTGTGAGATTGTAGTTCACATGCTATAAATGGCAGCAAGAGCGTGACTGAGACAGAAGTACTTTGAGTACTGCATTGATTTTGTCTTGATGTTGCTTGATAAGTATTAAAATACCTTGAACACAGGCAATTTTTGAGTACCACTGACATAGAAGCAATTAATTACTCACATCTACTTTGGTGTACTGCGTTGTGTGCATGGTGACACCGTAGTCATTGCCTCGTACACTCAAATGGGTGAAGCGATAGTTGATCCCCACAGAAACATTATTGAGGGTGGCCTCCCTCCAGAGGGTGATCTTTACAGATGCTTCATCCTGTAGTAGTTTAAAAATGCTCTGTATGTGTTGTTTGAAGTTCGACAACTGAAAATCACTAACTGTGTACTTACTTTTTGAATTGTGATTATGCACATGGGCGCATCCCGGGTGCCCCTCTGCCTCACCATCCGCATTGACTGCATCTAAAGTGGACCAAGGTAAACATAAAAGTCAAAGGCATAATTATGTGTGCTCGTGCCTAGAATGTGTGTGTATAAACAACCATGAAACTGAAAGGGAAGAAAAAAAGTCATTTGGGTGTCCTTGTAATAATCAGTTCATTGCAATAATTGTGTTAACCTGCACGTAACTGTATTTCAAATGCATTCATGTCCTTCTGGGGCAACCTCTCGACAAACCAAAGTAATGGTGAGTTTTAGTCAATCACATTTTGAACGTAAAACAAGTTGACACTTAATGAAAAACGAAAGGTATTCCAAATACAGTATTGCAAGAGAAAGCAAGTAATCGTGTTAGAACACAAAAAATGGGCGTAATACACATGATGGAAATAGAATAATAGAAAAATAAGTAATGAATAAATGATTTTTTTTCACACGTTATCTTTGATGAGTGTATGTACAAGAATGTGTGTGACAGTGCTTATAGGTGCATATGTGACCTAATAAACTTACATGAGTTACTTGCCCTTCAAGGGAAACCATGCCCTCAGGCGCCTGATTTTTGATTGCCTGAGGGGTGATGGTGGCGATGGGGGGCACAGAAGGAGCTTGGCTTGGGCCTCCAGGTCAGGGGAGATGGTGAGTTGGGGACCAGAATAAATCTTCATCCCCCTCCTGCTGAGCAGGACATTTGGGGTCCAGCTATCCACACAATTACAAAAGACAAAGTTGTTGCCCTCTGTGACTTTGGCAGCCAAATCTGGAAATAGAACAAGTTTGTACACGCTTTGCCCGTCACAGAGGGCAACAACTTTGTTTTCATGAAATCCGTCCAACTCTAGCGGTCGTTAGGGCAAAAAATCCAGTTTTTGGCCGTGATGCATGTTTCTACTTTTACTGCTTTCGCGATGAGCATCTGTGTTGCCACACTATTAGGACCGTGATATTTCATCAAATAAATTCTAAATAGTTGCCAAAACGGTACAGTTGTACCGAACCTAGTATATGCACAACATCATTTAAAGTTTAGTGGTATAATGACGCGCAATTTCCACAAGAGTGAATTGTTGAGGGGATAACCACAAAGCATCAATTTAATTTCAATTAAATAATTTCATGTCAATTAAATAGGAACGTCTGCCTTTTCTAACGTCAGCGTAATATCATGAAAAAGAAATAAATTTTCACACCAGCATTATATTACATTTATTGACTGCATTTAAAGATAGTATTATGTACAACAAAACCAAATAATGCAACAATTCCTGTTTTTGTAACGAAATAAAATGTCATGAGTCAGTGGATGAAGTTGAGAGCAATGATTTTAAAGATCCATCAGGTGTCAGTGTTGAGCAACAAAAGCAACAGGTCAAGCTAGCTTAAAGCCGCACGTGGCGAGTCTGTGTGCTAGCAGAAGCGTCCACATATACATTGTGATGGAAAACAAACTACGAAATTTCAGTTGACACTTTCTTTGCAGATTAACAAAATAAAAATCCCTAACATATTCCAGCACTCTGGAGGGATTTATTGTGACGAGCGGCGACAGAGCAGTGTATATAATTAAATCGAGTTTTACCCCCCACCCCACCCCACTATTGCGTTGGAGAAAAAAAAAGGGGAAAACGTTGACGATGAAATAATGAAATGTACTGTCTATAATAGAAGAGCATAAAATAAAGACATTTCCAATGGTTCATCGACTGTTTGTAGTTTTACACAAAACGTGTTACACAATGCAAGGTAATTTTCCCTCCACCTGCTAGCCAAGAGGTATTTTTTTTAATATATGTGGCAGAAGGCCGAATTTTTTTTCACACTGGTTTGCACCGATTTCTAACGGCATTTACAGAACATAAAACAACGTTACGGAAAATAAACCTAACACTATACATTTTGAAGTGTATAACCATGCCTTATATATTAAATATTTTCGAGTTTTTTTGTCACTTTCTTACATTTTGAGTCGGGTCAGTCGGCAAAATGTAATTTGCAGTATTTATATATTCCAAATATATATATATAAAAAAAAAAAAAAACATGTCACAGAAGTACATTCACTCGAAAAAA